>NC_048234.1:3632542-3755167 GCF_002007445.2 Ailuropoda melanoleuca
CGGGGCTTCGGGCCGCGGCCCCGCCCCCAGGCCTCCCCCCACCTCCCCCGACCGCCGCGCGCCCGGGGCGGGAGAGATGAGGACGAGACTTAGCTACCTCACGGGCTCCTTCCAGAGCAGCGGCGCGGGCCTGACGCGGGGCGGGGGGACCCAGGGGTCGGGGTGAGGGGCGCAGAGCCGCGCAGGTGGGGTCGCCCCCGCGGCGCTGGCCGGTTCTGGAGAGGGGAGCGTGAGAACTGTGAACCCGGGGTGGGGGCGCCGATCGAGACGCCCCTCCTACCCTCCAGACCCTCCTTTGTCTGGGGATCCCCACACGGGACCCCTGGCCGCGACAACTTGGGCCCCGGCCCGCACTTGGGGCGGCCTGAGCGGTCTGTCCCACCGGCAGTCCCCGTGGCCTCCGCTGCCACCTGCTGAGTTGGTCGTGGGGGGGTGTCTTGGGGGGACGGGGGTTCCCGTCCTGGAGCCAGAGGAGCGCGATCGGGGTTGGCGCCTGTCCGCGCCCCGCTGCGCGAGGGGTGCTGGCCCGGGCGTCTGGCCCATGCGGAGGGCAGTGGGCCCAAGGACACCCCTGAGAAGCCCCAGCCGGGTGGTCACCGCCTCACGCTGGAGCTGCCTGTCGGAGGAGGCATTGCGAAGGCAAAACCTCCCAGAGAGTTTCCTTTCTGGAAACTTGGAACCAGCGCCTTTATGACATTTTCCAGGGGAGGGGGAAGGGGCAGTGACACTATTTGTGTAATGACATCAGCTCCTGGGAAGAGCCTGGGGTATGGAATGCAGGTTTGCACAGGGAATTGGGCTGGCCTAGGGGAAGGGGCTCGTCCCCCCTCGGCCAGGGTTTGCTGGCTCCGCAAGGTCCCAGGGTGCCCGAGCCTCGGGCAGGCAGTGGCAGGGATGACCAGGTTCCCATGGGCCAAGGAAGCCATGACCACTTCCTCTTGCTGTCGTCACTCCCGCGTCCCTCAGGAAAGGGACAGAGGCTGCTGGACCGAGAGTGCCCGCTGCAGCCACCCCACCCTGGGGCCGCCCCTCCAGCTGGACAGCACCTCACCTGCTCCTTCCCGGCTGCCCCTTCTTTGTGGGGGCCTTCTGTGCTCCCTGGTGTGGCCAGGCCCCCTTTCCAAAGCTTTCTGGAGACACTGTCCCCAAACAGGCAGCCCCAGCCCTTTGGCCCTTTGGCTCGCCGCACACAGGGGCCCTGGGGGCCTTCAGCCGCCCTGCCTCGGAGCTCTCTGCACTGCCCAGGGCCTCTGGCCCACGTCCTCAGCCCCAGCACACTGAATCAGAGGCCCGGCTCCCCTCTCAGTCCGGAGATTGGTTTCATTTTCCCTGCCGGAGCTCGGCTGCTCACAAGGGTCATACCAAGGATGAAGCGGGCCCCTCGCGGTCTGGCTTCCCTCCGCCTCCCCGCTTCGGCCCTCAGCTCGGCTGCCTTTCACTGAGCACCTGCTCTGTCCAGGCACTTTATCCATGTGATGTCACATAAGCCTCACGACAACCCTGAGACAGGGATTCTCACCCACCTCTGCCACGAGGACACTGAAGCGCGTGTGCTCAAGGTCACAGGCAAATACGAGGCAGAGCCGGGTTCAGACTCCAGAGCCCGGCCTCCTGGCCCGCACTGCCCCTCTGCACGCTGCCCTGTAGCCCACCCACCCCCGAGACACTGGCCCCGGTGCAGCATCTAGCCTGGGGAATAGAAGTCAGGGCGGAGACGGCGGCGGGGCGGGGGGCTGGCCACGACATCTTAAGAGGTGGCGGCAAGAGTGGGTGAGGCGGGGTGTCAACTCGCCACAGGTCCAAGAAGGCAGGCCTTGGCTAACCCTAAAACGTCGCAGAAAGGACATTTGGCCGCCTGGGGGTGCTTTGGAGGGCTTCCAGGACAGACTGGGAGAGCTGCCTAGGAGGGCAGGGGGAAGACAGCATTGCCCTGGGAAGGAATATCCAGGCCCCAGGCTGGGTGCGCCGGGAACCCTCCCGCGGCCAGGCCTCCTCCAGGCCCGGAGTGGGTCGTGAGTGCCATGAGCATCTCCGAGGCCCGCCTAACTGCCGGCCGGCCGTGAAAGGGCCTGGTCTCCTGTCAGCTCACACTGGCCTGGCTTCTTCACCCTGCCCAGAAGGGCTGTGCCCTCTTGGGCCTGAGGGTCACCCCACGTCCACTGAGGGGCTGGCACTGTTGGTCTCCGAGGCCCCCTCAGCCCTGGAGCCAGGGGCCTGCCAAGTGACAATGCCTCTTGCTTTAAATGCCACCAGCCTCGTCCTCCTTGAGGGTGCGGGCTGTCCTGTCCCCCTGCCCCGCCCCGTGGCCCAGCCCCAGAGCAGCCGGCTGGGGGTGAGGACCCTCTTGGGGAGTTCAGTCATCCCAGCCTGCCTTGCCCATCTCGGGGACCCAGCCCTCCGCTCCTCGGGTTCCAGCCACCGACTTCCGCGGCAAGGGCCCATCCTGGGGAAGGCACCCTCCTCCAGCCCGCCCCCCTCCCTGGGAGGAGACGGAAGGAGGAGCGGAGGCGGTCCGGTTTGTACAGTTAGGAACGGATGTAAAATGGAGCTAGATTTTGATTTTGAAGAGTGTATTAACCAGAGTTGTGATATGTAGGTGTTCGAAGAAAAACATACCAGATTAGTTTTTAAAACAACAGATTGCCCACCTGTCCTTTTTCTTACCCGCTGGGTGGGCTGCAGCCCCTGACGGCACAGTGCCTGCTTTACTGACACAGTAACACTAAAGATTTGGGGGTGGAAGGGAGGGGGGAGGAGAGGGGCAGTCCCAGGTGCCCAGATGGGAAGGAGGGAGGGAGGGACCCCTGTGGCGCAAGCCAGGGCGGCTGGGGGCCTCCCCAAGGTCCCTCGTGCCCTCCTCGAGCTCAGAGTCCATAGTCGTAGCATGCGGGAAATGGGTACAGACTTCCTTGGGTAGGCCCCAGATTGGAATGAGACTGAAAAATGTTAGGGTCTCAACACTTAAAGGAAGCTCCCTATACCCCCAAGAAAGAAAGAGAGAGGGAGAGAGGGACTGGCGAGTGGATGAACTAGACTCACGGATGGGGTCACTGGGCCACACACGGTTCATGGCCACAGGCATGCCATACCCTAGGGGTATCCACATGTGCACTCGCGGGGCCGGGGCCTCGTCCCCCTGCCAAAACCAAGCCAGCCCCGCCTGCGTCATCAGACCTCTCTTCCCCCTCTCTTCCCACCCCCCCCACTCCCAAAGGCACTTCCGTCCCCCCTCTCCCCAGCTCCCTCCTGCGTTTCTGAGTTCTGTTCACTCAGAATTGTAAATGTTTAGTTGTGACCATGACATATTGTTTGGGTCAGTGTTTCTTTCCAATGCATACTAATATATTATGGTTATTATATATGAATATATTTAATGACATGGAAAAAGTTGTGGATTTTCTTTTTTTTTAAGGTTTTTTTTTTTGGGGGGGTTAGAGTTGTAATGGAGCCAGATGGAACTTGTAACGTGGGCCCCACATGATAGAACTAAGTTCAGATATCATTTAAATAAACTCTTGTACACTGTTCACTGTCTCCTTGTCTTTACTGGTGGCCTGAGCCTGCCGTGGGGAGAGGACAGTGAGTCTTCAGGCAACTCTTAAGGAATATGGCGTCTGCTCTTAGAACCCCCAGCGACAGAGCCCTAACTACCCCCAAAAAGATGGGGAAGGGCCACTGTGCTTACAAACTCCTAGGGTTTGCTGGCTCTGACTGCGATTTGGAGCAAAAAGCCTCCTGGGTGGGACCATGTGTATTTCAGTCCCCAAGACACCGCCCCTGGGATCCATCCTTGCCACTCTTCGGGGCTCCAGGTTAGGTGGGCCCCAGGAGGGCAGCAAAAAGAGGTGTCCTTGCACACCTCTGAACTTCCCCTTCTGAAGGATTCAGAACCTGCAAGTAATTTTTGCCTTTCACAGAATCCGTGTCTTCTGCTCAAAGCCAAGAAGAGACTCCGGAGGAAAGACGACAGGGTTGGGGAAACTCAGAGTGGGTTCCAAGCCACTGCTAAGGGCTTCGAGCAGGGCAGGCCCTGGGAGCCAAGCTCACTGGGTTTCTGGGAGGCTATATTTAAACCTCCAAATGGTTGCGCTTTCTTTATTAAATAAACAATTCAGTCATTAGGAACACGTTCCGTTGCCATGCAAAAGGGGGGCCGATCGTCACCAGGAAGCTATAATTTCTGCACCCAGCTGTTTCGAAGACAGGTCTCAGCGACGGGCCTCATCTGGCCCTGGAAGGCCCGGAAAGCCCTTTCCTTGAGGCTTGGAGAGGTGACGGAGATGTTTGAGCTTCTCAGGAAGAACCAGGGCCAGCCCAGCTGCCGCAGGGCTCTGGCTCTGAGAGATGGGGGCCGTGTTCTTGGAACCGGGGGTGAAAGCCCAGCCAGGAGCGACCTCCAGTGTCCCTTGATCTCCGGTGTCCTCATCAGCTCAGGAGTGAGTCCCTGCTGGGGTGGCAATGCCTGGACAGGCCGAGGAGAGAGGAAGACTTTTCTGGCCAGTGCAGACCCGGGGGGTCGGGGGTCTTATGCTCTCGCTGGGGAGGGGACGCGCTCACCCCTGCCGAAGTCCGTGCAGGAAGTAAGCCCAAGATGCTGCTAAGTGCTGGCCCGAGGTGGCCGACAAGCCCACTGAGAGACGGCTGCTGATGCCCAAGGAAGCTGAGCGACCCCCTCTGGGACTCTGGGTCCAAACCCCAGACACTCCGGGGCGGGGACGCTTCCTGGGGTCTGCCCGACTTTCCGGGAGGCCAGGCCCCCTACCGAGGCAGCGCGCTGGCTGCCCACTCATGGCAGAGACGCCCTGGGCTTCAGATTTTATTGAACAGACATCTCTTCCCGTGCTCTCTTAAGACTAAGTAAAGACAGAGAAGGCACATGCCAAGAGAAATGGGGAGGGAAGGACGGACAGAGCCAGTGAGACACACGGTGTCTGGGTGCACGAGCTCACTGCTGTATCCACCTGCAGGCTCCACGGACCACAGGCCACTGCTGGGAGGAGGCGAATGTTCCTTGTGATCGGCATGTGGCTGGAAGTCTGAAACTGGACAATTAGAGGAAAGACGAGTCTTGGCCCACTTTTTAAAATAAGGGGGAAAAATACCCCCCATAACTTGAGCAGGCGCTAGGCTGGAAAACCCAATAGATAAGAGAACATCTGTGGTCTATGCAAGAGCTCCCAGGGTAACCCCGATGCTGACAACGTGGGGAGTAAGGGGTCTAAGGAGGCTGGGGCTGGCCTTGCGGACTAGGAGGGAGGATGCAGCCGCAGGCCGGCTGCAGTTCTAGAAGCCGAGGGGCCTGTGGGAATTCTGCAGCAGCCCCGTGGATGGACAGGGCTCCGCCGGGGCCCCAAGGGCCCTGAAAGGAGCACAGCATCCTGGGGCTGATTAAGACGAAGCTTTAGTTACAGTTATTAATAATAATGAAATTTCAACAGAACATAAGTACCAGTTGTAAGCAGGTATCTGGACTTCTTTATATGGTATCCAGCCTTTAAATGCTTATCATTCATAATCAGTTAAGTTAAACAGTACTTATACTGTTATTTTAATATAGTTTATTTCCACGGAAAAAGGCGCTATCCTGCCTCTCTTCCCTGTGCTTAGGGTGAGGTCCTAACTGCTCACACGGCCGACTCAGAGCACTGTGGGCCCCCGGGGGCCCGCAGTCCTGACACTTCTGGGGGTGGGTGGGGGGTGGGGTGACCAGGCCTTGCCAAACCAAGCTGGAAAATGCCCCCATGAGGTTAGCCACGTTAACTCCGGGGTGGGTCTCGACGCAACAGATGCCCAAACGTGGCTCAACATAGCCGGGTGCCCTTTGCTTCAGAGAGGTGGGTGTTGTCCAAGAGAAACTCAGCCGGCAGGAAGGTAAGGACAGGGGGATCCTTCCTGCCCGGCACCACCCCGGGGCACAGACGGCAGGTCCTCACGGCCGAACCAGCCGGCATTTCACCGCCTCCCCTGCCTGAGGGTCCAGAGAAGTGAAGTCACTTGTCCAGGGCACCCAGCTAGCCGGGCCCCGAGCCCACTCCGTCAAAAGAACAGAAGCTGCTGTGTGCAGACATCAGCCCAGTGTTTGGCTTGAAAAGGCCTTTCCGTGTGACTGAGCCAGGACGCCGTGGCTCTGGTTCAAAGACGCCCCACAAGTTGCCGGGGCTCCGTGCTGAGCAAGTCAAGAGGAGGTGAGAAAGTCAAACAGACCTTCAATGCTGCATCCCATGAGCCCCAAAGTGGGGGGGGGTTCCAAGGAGACACGGTCTCTGCGGATTGGGGGGTTCGCACGACGAGGCTGGGAGACGCGGCTCTGCGGATTCTTGATGGCCCTCTGGGTAATCCAGTAGCAACCGCCCGCCTCCCCCGCCCCGACAAGGAACACGCATCCCGGGCGCCTTACTGTCCATGAGGCCTCGGCCCCTGTCCGGCACGGCCCCTCTCCTTCGAGAACACACCCACCTCGAGACAAGCCTCTTCGGTTTCCTGTCCCTGCGTCCCAGCCTCGCTCCGGTGTGTGGGCCGCCCCCGGAGGTCAGCGGGCAGTAGGGTCCTAGGAGGCAGGAGAGCTTCCTCTCTGGTCCGGCTCCCTCTCACGGCCTCCCCGGTTTGCTCCCCGCACTTGGCCAAGACTGTGCAGTGGAACAGGGGCTCCGATCTGGAGACCACCGGCCTGATGGGGTCAGTGTGGGGTCAGAACCAGGCGGTACGCTCTGTGCGCGCACGTGCTACGTCACCGACTCCTCGCGGCGACGCTGGAAGCAGCGGTCATGTAGCTGGTCAGTGGTGTGTGTCCTCCGGGGCCGTTCCCCACCTAGCTCCAGCCCTCTGCCTTCTGGCCACGTCCTGGGCCCCTCGTGGTTGAGCAGGGCCAGGTGACTGGTCCTGGCCAGTGAGCTCTGAGCAGAGGCAATGGGTTCACTTCCGGACAGAACATTCCACAGCCGCTGTGAGGGTTCCCAGAGTCCCCCTCTCCTCTGCTAGAGCCCGCAGTGCTGTCCCCAGGGCTGTCCCCCTGGCTCAGGGTCTGCAGTGAGAAGACTGGTTCCACGATGGACGGGCAGCAGGGGCAAGACACCCACGACCGGGACAGACCTAGGCCATTTGGGTCTGGGCAGGTGTGGACTCAGCCAGTCCCGTCTGTTCGGCTGTCCCAGGCAGGCCAGGAGCAGGGTTGGAAGAGACACAGGCATGTCATGGCCGCATGCACACACCACAGGGAGGCGGGACCACTCAGGTGGGGCAGGGGCTGGCGGGAGCTTGAAGTGAGCCCACACCACAGGGAAGAGCTGCTGGGAAGAGGGCCACCCCCCTTCTGCACGACGTTCGACTTAACCAAGCCTCTGACTGAGGGCCGGGCCTCCGGACCCAGATCCTCCTGGCACACGGCCGTCTTTGGTCTCGGGGTCCTAGGACATGCTGCGCCAGGCGGTGCTGCGACTCCTGTGTCTCTGCCCCTGGAGGGTCCGGCCGCGCCCTCTTGAGGACAGCCGTCCGCAGTATCTGGGAAATCCGTGGGAGACCCCAGGATTCCCCTCCCACGGGCCCACTCTCCCCTTTTTCTTCAGTGAAACCTTGGGCTTTGGGAATGGCCCCATCACTCACCCTAATTCCTTCCCCCTTCACCAGGGAGAGCAAAAGCCCGGCCAGCTGGCCATCCTGCTCTCTACACACACAGGACAGAGGGCACCTTCGAACCTGGGACTCGCCGAGGCTCCCCGGGCCCACGCCACCCATCGGCCCTTACACTCGCACACACGGGGTGCTCCGAGCCTGTGTAGGAGCCAAATAAAGGTACTGCCCTCTCAACGTCGTAATCACACCTCTCTCTGGACCCGACCGGGTGCTTTCCAGCCTGATGTTCCCCCACCCCCACCTTACCCACCAGACCCGGTCTGGCTGCTCAGAGCCATGTTTCGGCCCAGGAAAATGGGTTTACTGTCACCGAGGAAAGGAGGGGGGGTGCTTCAGGGTCTGAAGGCAGTTCCCAAAGTAGAGTCCGGAAATATTTCTGAGTTAACGGCAGCAAGCCCTGGGAGCGCTGACTTGGCCGGGGGGGGGCGGGGTGACAGGTGCACTCAGACATGCGCCCTTCCTCCCCACCTGGACACACGGGGCCTTGACTGTTCACTCACCGTCTCCTTCGCGGGCACACGACTTCCCCAAGCAGACGGACGCCTATTAACCTGGCATCCCCCCCTCCCCAGGATGCCCAGCGCACTGCGGGGTGGCCGGAACCCACCGGCAGCCATGGGGCACGGCCCCCTGAGGGACCCTGGGCTGGCACCCAAATGACCAGCGTTGAAAGCAAAGGGGTCGTACGGGGCCTGCAGCTCCAGAGCCGCCCCGCTCCGTGCCTTTACCGAAGCAACGCGCAGTTGTTCAAAGCTTTGGGGGGATTTATTGAGAGCGGGTTCATGGACCACTGGGGCTCCGGGCTTCTCTCCAGCGCTGGCAGGCGTCACGGCTGGTGGTCCCCTTACTGCCGCTAGTTGGTGGGCCAGACGGCCACGACCACAATCGCCACGAGCAGCAGTAAAATCACCATGACCATCCCTGGAAAACACAAGCGCGAGAGGCCGCTTTAGCCATTCACGCCGGAAGGGCATCACGCAGCCTATGAACTACCTTCGCGGGGGACGGGGATGCGGCTCTGCGAGGGGTCCGGGCCCTCTGAGCCTGCGGTTTGTGCTCCGCGTGTGTGTGTGTGTGTGTGTGTGTGCACGTGTGTGTGGGGTCAGCAGCCCTGGGGCGCTGGCTGCAGAGGCTGGGGCTCCGGGGACACTGGAGAGTTTCTCTACCTCTCCAGCTCGAGAGTTGTGCCAGCAAAGCACCAGCAAGACTGCGGGGGGACTGGCTGGGCCTTCCGGTGAGGAGCGGAGGGCACGCACAGCCCTTGGCTCCAGCTTCCACTGGCAGCTCGGCTCTGGTTTCAGTTTGCATTGATGAAGGATCAACAAAGCAAAGGGCTTTTGGGTCTGCAAGGAAAGGTTACATCTAGAATCCATTTTTTCTACTGTATACATGGCTTTGCCTTTTCTTCTTGAGCCCAAGATACTTAGGTCCCTCATAAGTATCCAACAGAGGGGCTCCCGGGTGGCTCAGTGGGTTAAGTGTCTGCCTTCAGCTCAGGTCATGATCTTGGAGTCCTAGGATCGAGCCCCGTGTCAGGGCTCCCTGCTCAGCGAGGAACCTACCTCTCCCTCGCCCTCTGCCCCTCCCCACCGCTCGGGCTCTCTTTCTCGCTCTCAAATCAATAAAATCTTAAAAAAAATTTTTAAGGGGTGCCTGGGTGGCACAGCGGTTAAGCGTCTGCCTTCGACTCAGGACGTGATCCCGGCGTTATGGGATCGAGCCCCACATCAGGCTCCTCCTTTGGGAGCCTGCTTCTTCCTCTCCCACTCCCCCTGCTTGTGTTCCCTCTCTCGCTGGCTGTCTCAATTTCTGTCGAATAAATAAATAAAATCTTTAAAAAAAATTTTTTTAAATATATATCCGATGGAGGGGACTTCTGCGAAGTCAGCACTGGATGAACATTTGCTCTCTCAAGGGTTCCTGCGCGACTGACACGCCGGGAGGGAAGCGAGGAGCACGTGAGAGAAAGCACGTAAACGCGTCTAGGAAGTGACAGGTGGGTCAAACGCGCAGGATCACATAGTTGTTTGGCCCCCAGGACTGCCCACCTCAGGCGAAGGAGCTGTTTCCGGAAAGGTCGGTCCCAGGAGTTCAACCCCTGACGCTCTTACAGGAGGCCCCTAGCACATTAGGGATCTTACTAACTAGATACCCACCGGCCACACAGGGCTCTTTACATTGCAGTGAATTAAAATCAAATATAGTAGAGAGCTCAGTTTCTCAGTTACACTAACCACATTTCAACTGCTCAAGAGCTACCATGCTGGACAGAGACAACCGATGAACTTCCTTCCTCGCTGCAGAAAGTTCTACTGGACAGAAGTGACGGACGGTATGGAGCTGTGATTATGTCATCGGCTGCTGCACCCCCAGCTTCCATGACGGCACCTGGAGCAGAGACTCAATGCCCGTTCGTTGAATAAATGGATGAACGGTCACGCCGTGTGTCCTCAACACTCACTCTGCACTCGGACGGTTTCCCACACTGGGAGTTCTGCTCTCCCTTCTTCTGGACTCAGTTTTGTTAAGTTAGATCTTCTGGGAAACTGCCCGCTTTTTCTGAGTGTTCAAAAATACCGGTGTAAATTACATTCTCTTAGAATTTAAACACTAGGTTGTACCTGTGCCCTTCTTTTTTGCCTCTAACACGGCGTATTTGGACATTCCTTTTCCTGATTAGCCTTGCCTCAAGGTGGCTCTTTTGGTCATCTCTTCCAAGAACAGGTTCTGACGCTGTTGGCCATCTCCCTCTTATTTCCTGTTTTAATTTCTTTTTTTTTTTTTGAAGATTTTATTTATTTATTTGACAGAGATAGAGACAGCCAGCGAGAGAGGGAACACAAGCAGGGGGAGTGGGAGAGGAAGAAGCAGGCTCATAGCAGAGGAGCCCGATGTGGGGCTCGATCCCATAACCAGGATCATGCCCTGAGCTGAAGGCAGATGCCAAACCACTGTGCCACCCAGGCGCCCCTTCCTGTTTTAATTTCTGCATCTGTTTTCCTTAATCCTACGACTCATAGGCTTTCTCTGTATTCACTCTGCTGTTCTTTGAACTGAAAGTTCGTTCACTCATTTTCCATTTTTCTTCTAAGTACTGTCCCTCAAAGTCAGCAACTTTTTTTTTTTAAGATTTTATTTTTAAGTAATCTCTACACCCAATGTGGGGCTCAAACTCATGACCCTGAGATCAAGAGTCATGCATTCCATCCACTGAGGCAGCTGGGTGCCCCCATGTAACTTTTGATATGAAATAATTTCACTGCTGTTAGTTTCTAAGTTCTGTGTATTTTAAATTTTTCAGCAATTTCCTCTTTGGCCCAACAATTATTCAGAAATGTGTTTTAAAATTTCCAGTTACAATGAAACATGCTTATCCAACATATATTTTTAAAAATCTGAGATAATAATACATACACTATATTTTGATGTGAAAATACCTATGATTTCCACGGATGACAAAGTCACCAGGACTACTAACGATAGTGTGGTTCATTGTCTGTGTTCTTAACGGAAGAAAAGGCTGTATTTCACTCAATTAGAGGCTAGTAGAAATAAGAATTCAATTTACTTTCCCACCCAGGGAGTTCGCAGACACCCTGAATTCCCTCCACAGACGTCCAGAGTTCAAAGTAGTCCAAGTAGTGTTCATTTTATTATTTTTTTAAAGATTTATTTATTGGGGCGCCTGGGTGGCTCCAGTGATTAAGCGTCTGCCTTCGGCTCGGGTCATGAGCTCAGGGTCCTGGGATGGAGTCCCGCATCGGGCTCCCTGCTCAGCGGGAAGACTGCTCTTTCCTCTCCCTCTAACCCTCCTCCCCGCTTGTGCTCTTTCTCTCTCAAATAAATAAAATCTTAAAAAAAAAAGTAAAGACGTCTTTATTTTAGAGAGAGAAAGAGAGAGCATGCGGGGGGAGGGGCAGAGGGAGAGAATCTCAAGCAGACTCCCCACTGAGCGTGGAGCGGGACGCAGGGCTTGATCTCAGGACCCTGAGACGGTGACCTGAGCCGAAACCAAGAGTTGAACACTCAACCGACTGAGCCTCCAGGTGCCCCAAGGAGCGTGCTCTCTCAACTCAACCCTTGTAAAGCACAGCACGGGCACAGTGTGGAATATTAAGAAGGGACATAAAAATATATGGCAAGCTTCCTTGTCATCTCGCTGTGACAGTGGGTGATTTTGTTCTAACACCCTCTCTTTCTCTGATGATCTGATCTTCCACGAGTACTCCCTCTCGGGACCTATGATTTCTCCCAAGCTTCACATGGACGCTAACCCAAGCCTCTCCATCAGGGGTCAGCAAACTGTGGCCCCTTGGGCCAACTCTGGCTGGTGGTCTGTTTTCGTACAACCCCCGCACCAAGAATGGTTTGTACATTTTTTAAGGGTTGTCAAAAAAGACAAAGATGTGACGCACTGTCTGTGGTCTGCAAAGCCTAGGCTGTTTACTACCCCGTCTTTCACAGAAGTGCGTGGATCCCTGCTCTACACCACCGTGGCCGATAACGACCCAGCCGCAGCCTCGGTGCATCCACGGGGGCTCTGGTTTCCAGCTCTCTCTCCACTTCTCTCCCCCGCGGATTTCCTCTCTTCCTTGTAAATCAGCGGTGCACCAGCATTTCAGGGGCGGGGCTGCAATTCTTCATCTCGCCTTTCGAGACGCGTGTAGTCAGGTGTGCATGAGCGAGTGTGTGTGTGTGTGTGTACGCGCCCGCGAGTGAACATGATCTCAATCCATCTTCTTGCCAGAACCAGAAGAACAAATCTCTTCATCCATTTCAGCCTCCAGAAACATCTCCAGGTTGACCAAGCTCCCCTGGGCAGGAATCCCACCACTTCCTGGCGGGGCTGGGAGATGGTCCTGCGTAGGATCAGGGAACCAGCATGGAACTGGAGGCCGCAGAGGGACTGAGGAGCGTGGAGGGGCACCTGCTAGCACTCCAGAGTGCAGGGTAACCCCAAAGACGGGGGGAGGCCTGGGTGCTGTGAAAAGACGGGAGACGAGGCATGGTGGTTCACTGACTGCTGCTCAGGGTACGATCAGAGCTGGGGGAGCTCTTGGGGCCGACAGGCTGGATGGGCAGCAGGGGTCCTGGACTGCAGGGGAGGGGACGGCTGAAGGAGAGGCCAACACCAGTGACCCTGAGATTCACGGCAGGTGGTGACAAGCACAGCATAACAAGAGACGGGAGCGAGGAGACGGAGGACAGTGACTGGCTGGGAAGAAGAAACCATACGCCCGGTTCAAGCTCGTACATAATTCCAGGGAACGGGCCTCCAGGCGCCAGCGGCTCCCACCACCTCCTATCTGGGCCACGGCGGTGTGCCCACCTGCCGCCCACTCTGCTCCCCATAACTGAGCCGGAGCCCAAACCAGATCAGCTTACTGGCTGCCTTGCAACTCTCAGAGGGCTAGACTGAAATCCAAATTCTTTAGGGGGCCTCAAAGGCCCCCCACGATCTGGGTCCCGCTACCCTGGCAGCCACACTCGGCACCCAGGCTCCAGGCACCCGGCCTTCAGTTCCCTCAATGGCCAGGGTTACGCTCCTTCCCGCTGCCCAGCATTTACACGTGGGCCCTTCCTGCCCCCCTTGGCCTACTTGCTCCCTACTTGTCCCCCAGAACCCAGCATCAGCGTCACTTCCTCAAAGACCTCCTCCCTGGCCTTCCATCAACTGTGCTCGGATACTGTCTGTCTGTTTCCACCACTGGCACGTGAGGGCCCAACACAGGGGCCGAGCCTGTCCAGTTCACCGCCGCATCCCTCGTACCTAGAACAGAGCCTCACCCACAGAAGAGGCACGGATCGTTTGTTGTTTTTTATATAAACGAATAAATGTATTTACCATCTGGAAGGGACGAGAAGAACCAGTAAGAAAGACAAAGCAAGAACAGTTGAGAGAGAGAAGCTGAGAACGTGTCAAAGAAGCCAAAGAGAGAAGATTCAAAAGGCGATCGGCACCAATGGACAGACGCTGCACAGATGCCAGGAGGCCAGACAGAAGCTTCTGGGCTGGGAGTCCTTTAACGGGACAGTTAAGCAGCAGGGTGGCTGGGCCTCCTGGAACCACTATTAATACAGCAATTCCTCCGTAAGCCGGTAATAATTCTATCACAGAAACCGCGAGGCACACAACGCGTGCTACAGGAGACGTGACGCAGGGCACCCCGATACCCGCGAAAACTGAAAACACACTTCACTCCTGACATCAGAGAGAGAGCACCTTGATGTCATGGGGTCAACTGGGTTCTCATCTGGGGATGAGCGGGGACTTAAAGAGCAAGTGACAAATATGTCTTTTATATTTTCGGAGCAAATGGGTGCCCTCTGGCTGCGACATTTTCACCAGGTTTCGGTAAATGGGTGTGTGTGGGCGGTCAAGTGAGGAAGTCATCTCGAGATGGAGAGTGACCACAAGACCAAGGCCAGTGCAGCCTTCGGGACTCTCCTGAGCAAAGAGCAGGTGCTCCCGTACCTTACCACACGGCAACGCTTTCTCTGTAAGAGTCTGGCCTTATTGGAGCGAGGCCATGGCTCTGGCACCTTCCTTGAATGGGGTCTCTCTTCTCTGAAGGATGTTTCGGGAAGAGTGACCAAGGCCCGTTCTGAAGCCAGGGAGGGCTAAGCTGCGCCGTGCAGGGAATATGCGTGGGCACCGGGTGTGTGTAAGGCCCGTGCGTGCATTGCCTTGCTCGCTCACTTCACAGCCTGGGATGTGCTCCGGGCTCCAGGTCACCGGGAGGGAAAGCTTTGCTCCTGGTGAGCCCTAGAGCTCGCCTGGGAATCCAGGTGGGACGACCCCTGCTCCACCTCTTCCCCTTTCTCTGCACCCGCGGGGCCTATCCAGGGGGGATCCTGGCCCCCGACACAATGTGGGGCTTATCAGGGATGGGGGCCCCCAGGCTCGCTGGGGCTGAAAAATGGGGATACAGAGTTTCGACTTGGCTCTCTCCTCTTCTCTTTTTCCTTTCTCCTCCCTCCTTTCCACTTTGTCTGGTGGAAACTTGAAAACAGAAACGAATAGACGGGAGGGCATAATGCACCGTGATGCACCAGGATCGATTCGTGGCCAGTGTGGTTTTACCTGTGCCCTCCCCGGCGCCCTGGATTCCCTTGCGTGAACCCCACGTATACATCCTCTCTCATTACTTCACTCAAAGATAAAGCATCAGTAACACAAAAAAGTCACCACCACACAGAAGCGAGGATCTTCAAGACAGAGGCAGGGAAGAGCCTCCAGCCCTGGAGACATAGGAAAGATGCTTCGGCCTAGAGGTCGCAGGAGACCACGTGGCCCGAGGGACTAGTATTCAGTCGAGAGAGAGAGAGAGAGAGAGAGAGAGAGAGAGAGAGAGAGAGAGAACACGAACTTCTTTCTTTCCCCTCAGAGTAGGGCTGAAACGTCAGGGGGTCTGCTCATCCATCCCCCAGCTAAGGAAATGTTTGACATTTCAGAACGAGGAAAGACAGTTGAACTTCTGGGAGCCTGCCAACTTCTCGAACAATGAAGGCTCTCTGCCCCCACCCCCAGCTCAGAAACACCTGGCGAGGCTCCTGACCATGGGAATCCTTCCCGCCACGCTTCACTCGGCTCCGTGCACTGCTGTGTGGGCACCTGGCAGGGCAGCGCTGCCCTTCGCAGACCCAGGTGTCCCTCGCGGGGGCAGGCGCGGGGCGCCGGGGGCCCAGGAGTGGGGAAAAAAAAATGGCCATTTCCTTTGGTCAGTTTACCAGATGGGGATTACTCAACCACTTCCAATATTTACAAGTCCAGCTCATGGCAATTAAAAAAAGATGTAGGAAAACAAACTCCTTTGCAGACTGGGAAGGACATGAGACGCAGTTCTCTCCGGAACAGTGCTATGTTTTCTGAAGACTGTTCATCTAGATTAATGGTCCATATTTTTTCCAGTGAAACACTGGAAACCTGCAAATTAATGGAGGCTGTGCTGCCACCGCTGAGCATAGGTAACAGCTCCTGGTGCTTGAGGAGGAGGGAGGNACGGAGGGGAGGGGGAGGGGGGAGGAGGGGGAGGACTCTGTCTTTTCTTGGGAGAGTGAGGGCAGATCTCAGCACAGACCACCTCCCCCTCAGCCCTCAGCGGTAGGGGATGTGGTGCCCAGTGTTGGAGGAGGGGTGACAGGGTAGGAGGGAGGGGGTGCAAAGGGCAATATTATCTGAGGTCCTCTGATCTGGTTTTGCTAATCACCGCAAAGCCGCACTGGCTGTGGGCGACAGTCCACCATGTACCTACACTTAGCGCCGTGATCGCCTCTCCTGCCACGAATGGCCTCCGGAGCTCCTCTGCAGACACTTAGGAAGGACGGCCACAATTGACCGGCCTTTTTTTCCAGTTGTGCCTGTTGACAGGTGACATTTGCTTATGCATTAACCAGTGGGTTCTCCCTGATCAAACAGATTTCTTGCAGCAGACTCCTGAGCTGAGGTGGGGAGTGAGCGGGAGAAAAGACAAAACTGGAATATTTGTTTTCCAAAGTTCATGTAAATGTTCCCTTTAATCCCATTACTGGGCAAATAAGCTAAGAAAAGAGTAGACGCCCAGCAGAGAAGGTGAACATATTTACATTCTGAGTCTGGGACCGGAGGGCACAGACTGGCGGGGTGGCCCCTGAGACCCACGTGGGAGCTGGGTGCGAGGCGGCGCGGGGTGGGCCCCCCAGCAGCTTTCCTGCCCCCAGCCTGAAGCTCAGCCGGCTCGGGGAAAGGGGCATGGGCAGATTCCCCTCCCCTGCTGCTCCTTCACCCCACAGTCCCGCAAACAGTGCTTTCATTAAAAAACCCAGCAAAGGTCCTCTCTGATGTTCTGACTGGTTCTGTTCTCACCTGGCACTCAACCCATCCCTGGCTTTCTTCTCTCCGTTAGAGGGTGAACCCTCCTGGGCAGTTCTGGGGGGCCCCGCCCCCTCAACAGACCTCCTGTCCCCCCCTCTGCTTCCACCCTCCGCCCTCTGTCACCCTCCCGCAGGGCCACAGTCTCGGACCCTCCATTTGGACCCTGCTTGCTCACTGCCCCTGGAACCAGAGACCCTTCTAGAGCCAGGCCAGCGCTCCCAAGCGATCGTCCTCCACCCTTCAATGCCTGCGTCAGTTATTACCAGCCCTTCCCTTAGGTTAGAAGATCTGTAGCAATAGGGATCCCGCGCTCTGATGTGGTGGCAGGGGCGCTGGTTTGGGGAGTCAGGGAGGCCCGGCCTCCATTCCTTCATGGTGAGTTCAGTTCTACCACGTGTAAAAGCCCCGAAATACCGACTTCCTCGGTGTGTGGGGAGGGTTCGGTAAGACGAGGTGCCGGAGGCTCCCAGGGCGAATCTGGCGCTCCGTGAACAGCAGCACGGATGACAGTAATTATTGCTGCTCGTGGGACCCGCGCCCAAGAAGGGGGCCCGTGTGTGTGTGGCCAGCAGCTGCTGCCCCATGTCCCCGAGAGAGCCAGCCCCACGGCCTAACGACACAACTCAGATGCCGTTCGTCCCCGAAGGGAGGGGAAAGGAGCAGAAACGGAAGGAACACCTGGGTGGCATTCTGTTCAGACACGGAGCCCTGATCCAGCCGCGGCCCGGCCGTGAGGACGGGTGTCCAGGAAAGGTTGGAAGTTCAGGGCGGAATATCTGGCAGCAGCTGTGTGGCTCGTTAGGCACAGGAAGGGCAGCTGGGCTGGGCGCAGGCTGGCTGCGGCGGGAAGGCAAGCAGAGCCAGCCGAGCGGATGCCAGGGGACAGGAGCGTCAGGCCCGGGGGTGGGGTGGGGCCCCCCCGGCAAGGAAGGCCAGGTCAGAGCAGGGGCAGCACCAAGGCTGGGGTCACAGGCAGGAGGAGGAGAAGCACAAAGCCAACCCAAGGGGAACCTAGAAGGCCTGCAGAAAGTGTGACTCTGAAGTCATGCCTGGCCCTGGAAGCCGGGCACCCCGGCGGCGCCGGCACAAGGCATCACGCACACGTCGACGTGCCAAGTAAGAGCAGCGCGGCGAGGGGCGCCTGGGTGGCACAGCGGTTAAGCGTCTGCCTTCGGCTCAGGGCGTGATCCCAGCGTTATGGGATCGAGCCCCACATCAGGCTCCTCCGCTATGAGCCTGCTTCTTCCTCTCCCACTCCCCCTGCTTATGTTCCCTCTCTTGCTGGCTGTCTCTATCTCTGTCAAATAAATAAATAAAATGTTTAAGAAAAAAAAAAAAAGCAGCGCAGCGAGAGCAGAAGGAACGCCAAGGACAGCTGCCGTCGTGCTGCTAGACGGACGTGTGCTCAGAACGGGCCGCGCTCCGATCCCGGCTGTTCCCACCAGAAGTCAGCAACAATTCCCCCGTGTGTGGGTGAGGGGTGGGGGCTCAGAGGTCGGCCCCGGCCTGCCCTCAGAGAGCCCCAGGAAGGCCGCAGGCCCACAGCAGGGCTGGCTCCAGATCCGGCCATGTTCCCTGGGAGGGACCCCCGCGGGGCTGGGCCTGGCCGGTGAGGGGGCTCGGGAGGGGACCCGGCCGGGGAGGGGGCTCGGGAGGGGACCCAACCCGGAGGACAGTGGGAAGCCCTGTCTGTGACGCCGAGGGACAGACCCCTCAAGGAAACACATGAGAAGGCAAAGGATTGGCCCAGAATTGGCCTGTGTTTTGGTTCTGATTGAAAACCAAGAAAATTTAGATGAAACTGACCCTAACGTTGCTTCAGCATTTACGTCACCCGGAGTGTTTGCCTCCGCCTTTGGGCAGGATCACGGCCCCGGGACAGCACACTGGGCCCACATGACCAAGCCCTGGCTCCTGTGGAAAGGACAAGCTTCCTGAAGGTACTGTGCTCTTGTCTGGAGGCGCTCTGGAAGGGGCAAGGCCGGCGCCCCCCAAGGGGGTCTGTGCCCAGTCTGTGCTGGGGTGACATGGGGAGGGGAGAGGGGCACCTTCCTCTCCCTGCCCTCTGAAGTTCTGGGCCCCATCTGGAGACATTCCACCTCCCCAGTCCCGGGGCTGCCACCCCATCTCGATGTGGACGACAGTCAATGCTCCTCGTCCACAGAGAAGCTGGAAGAAAGTCAATTCTGGAGAGAAGGCGGGACACTGGGGGGAAGGAGGATGGTGTGGGGAGACATCTGGGGGCCAGAGAGAGTGAGCGGCCTCGGCAGGAAGCAGGAATCGGGGAAGGTGGCCTGACAGGAGTGGGGGATGGGACGAAGAAAAGAGGGGCTTGCCTTGAAACAGGAAATTGAAAGGAATTAAGACTGTAAGAGTCAGGCGGGCGAGGAGCCGGATGCAGGCCTAGGGAAAGGCAGGTTCCCGGGCTCTGGGCTCCAGGGACCAGGCCCCTGCCTTGCTGGGCGTCGGGTGGCTCTGTCACAGCCATGAGGCCCCCGGGAGGCCAACACCGGACAGACAGCACACCTCACCAGCCAGGCCAAATCATGTTGCAACCAAGAGGTCAGACCTGTCGGGCAAGCTGTTCCGATGGGCAGCCGACCCTGGGCACGTCTGACCACGGGATAAGGGTCTGGCCAAGACAGTTAGATTTCACCACACCGGAACCTAATGTGGGTCAGGTCCGACGGGTGCAAAGTCAGGCATGGGGCTCTTCGCGGGCCTCCCACGCTCATGAGAGGGGCAGAAAATCAACCCGCCCCGGCCTCCGCAAAACCAAACCAAACCACTGCAGATAGCACTCCTTGGAGGGAGTATGTAAAAACTCGGCCATCACTGTTGCTTCCGGCACAGAAAGTGCTGACGAGTTCCTAGGCCCCATCTGTGTTCTTAAGTGTTACTCATTTCCCTTCCCCGAAGCCTGTTCAGTCCAGCAAATCGCCACAGTCCAACGGCAGAAACCCCTGTAAAGAGATGAGCCTTCATATCAGCAATCGAAAGCAGCTTATTATGAGTTGTCAAGTCAATAATTTAATGCCCATTCTCTGGCGCATCAATATTTGCTAAGAAATATCCCCTCCGTGTGCCGCGTGTTCCCCCTGGGAAAGCGAGTCTGTCTGGAATCTGGCAGAAATTCAAGTGTCTTTGAAAAGACAGTCAGGAACTCTGTTATGGATATCTTGTTTTGACAATTCCCTCTTGACTAAGTGTCAAAAGATTTCTGGATGGCTCCGGTCGGGCTATGGATTCACCATTACGAACCCCTCCATCCGTGCTGTTTGCACTGGAAAACATCACCTGGCATCAATTAGGGAGACCTGGCAAGGCGACAGGAGGGAGCCGCTGCCGGAGTTCTAAGTCAGGTACGGAAAGGCAGGGCACGGACGTACAGCCACCAGGAGGATACATTTTCAGTACGTCAGATGCTTATCCCTCTGGTTTTGTTTGTTTGTTTTTTAAAGCAAGTCATTTGACCTAGACACAGAAGCCCACTGGGTAGAGTATCTGAACCGAGGCTCTGAGTTCCAATTCCAGGAGAACAGCTTCCCGAGAGCTGGGGTGGGGGCAGCAGCTATGTGTCTTTTCGACTTGACCCTGTCATAGGCACAGCTGGTGGGCCCAGCGGGCCACTGGGCTCTCTTCCCTGTAATGGTGACACTCTGGAGGTGTGGCCAACAATATGGGCCCGGAGGTCCCTGGATGTGCCGTGGCTCCGGCTCTTTCTGGCTCAGCTATCCCTGGATGCTTGCAAGTCACCGGACATCATTCAAACAAATGACACGTTCTTTCACCTCAACGAGCCAGAGCCCTTCCCTCTGACTTGGAACAGAGACCTTCCAGTAGAGAGATCACCAGCAAAGATAACTATGTGTCTCCAATTACTGGGGAAAATGGAAGCGCGACGCAAGGACAGTTTTGCTTTACCGTACAGCGCTGAAAGAACACTGAAGGCACTGTGGGCTTAGGTGCCATCGAAATACCTTGCCAGCAAGAGGCGTTCTCAGACGCTCTCTCACAGTCATACCTCCAGTGATGTCCCAGATATTCCTGGGGTAACACCATAGATGTCCTGAAGTCAAAGCAAACAGGAGATGTGCTTGCGTTCTAGGGCGAGAGGTACTGGGAGCAGAGGTCAGGGCAGGAGAGCCCCCCTCCTGTAAGCAAGGCGAACAAGAACCCCTTGGTTGGGGTAACTGAGTTGCCTGGAGCTCTCCCCTTGGGGACCCGTCCTTCCCCAAAGAGCACCGTGGAGGGGCCCAACGGGGGTGTGGGTCAGGCAGGTCCCAGGTGGATGCGCATTGTCCTGGCCACCGCGGTGCTCCTAACAAGAGCCGCGTCTGTCTCCGTGAGCGGTGCGAGGCACTCTACATACATCACGTACGTTATATATTGAGGTAAGTGTTCAATCAACAAGGAAACAGGAGGTCCCCACTCCTGATGTGGTTAGAAAAGCGAAAACAATATTGGGGGCCTTGGGATTCTGCATCTCTACAATGGATTTTGGTTGATTTATTTTTTTAAAAGAATTTTCTTTCTTCATTTGAGAGAGAGAGAGAG
This sequence comes from Ailuropoda melanoleuca, assembly GCF_002007445.2. NCBI lineage: Eukaryota > Metazoa > Chordata > Mammalia > Carnivora > Ursidae > Ailuropoda > Ailuropoda melanoleuca. The sequence goes on from NC_048234.1 coordinate 3,653,583, forward strand.
AGAGAGACAGCATGGTGGGGGGCAGGAAGAGAGGGAGAAGCAGACTGCCCGCCAGAGCAGGGAGCCTGACACAGGGCTCGGTCCCGGGACCCCAGGATCATGACCTGAGCCGAAAGCAGATGCCCAACTGGAGACCCTGGATTTTGATTTATTTAACAAATATCGATCGATCGATCTACAGAGTACCAGGCGCTGTTCTAGTCACTGGGGATACAGCAGTGAACAAAAAGACAAAAATCCCTGCTCTCGCTGAGTTGCTATTTGTGTGTGTGTGTGTGTGCGCACGTGCGCGCACGCTCATGCGCGTGCCTGAGTGTGCACACGCAGTGGGTGAAGACAGACAAAAACTAAAATAAGTAAATCACATAGTGTCCTCAAAGATGCAAAGCGCTACGGAGAACAGAACTTACCTCTTCCGTTATGAATGCTGGCTGCTAGCTCCGAGGCACAGATCCCCCCTCCCTCCAGTTCTAGGGGCAAAAGCGGGAGGGAGTGCAAACTAATACTTTCCAGAAACCGGCCATCCCACAGTGGGATCTGGAAACACGTTGCGGGTAAGATGAAGGTGCCTTCCTACATGGCCATCCGTGAACGTTAGTAATATGGAAGGTCAGCAATAACACATGACGAAAGTCGGTTGGAATGACGGGTGATGTAATGACAAGTGGAAACAGAAAGGGGACTTATACTGGAACACAGCAAAAGGCGGGCTGACGAGGCAGACCTTGTCAGTGGCTCCCCAGCACTTTTCAGGACGGGGTGCCCTGGTTGGCAAAGGCTGGGAGCGCGTGGTCTGCGGGGACGTGTGGTTAACACGTGGTCTGACACAAAGGAGCCGCACACGGCTTCTCGGACGGTGGCGGTTCCTCACACGGCCTGTTCTGACAGCTCTGTGCCCAAATGAACAGTGTGCTTCTGCCTTTGGGGGGTCCAGCTGACTTTAGAGTAACGCTGCCCCCCCCCCCCCGCTGAAATCTAGAGGAAGCCAGGTTCTGGCAGCAGAAGGAGGAGGGAGGAGGCGCCAGGTGTCACCAGAAGTTTGGAAGAATTGGGGTGAATGCATCTCAGGGAGATCACCAGTACCACTTCTGGGGCTTCGGGCAGACAGCCACTCTGTCAACCCCGAGGCCGCATCTGCTCCCCCCACCCCGCCCCCCAACCTCAGCATTCCTTTGGCCTCCAAGGTGACATGGGCCATGTGCAACCAAGAGCCACAGAGAAGAAACGTGACTGGTAAGAGCCGTGGAAGGAAGAAGAAATAAGGGCCGGAGAGAGCCTCCCGACATGGTCCTTTCATTTGAAGAGCTGAGCCTTTTCCCAAAGAGCCAGAACATACGTCATGATCCCTCAGTTCGGCTGTGGAGACTGTCCCCGTTGTCGGGGCAAAAACTTGAGCTCTGGTGTGCTCCAAAGGTCACCCCTGCTTTCAAATGGTCACCAGTAAGCCATGTGAAGCTCGCTGGTCCACTAATTCCCAGCACAGCGTGTGTGTGTGTATGTGTGTGTGTGTGTGCGCATGTGTGCACGTCACTTCCCAACAGTGCGGCCAAGTGAAAGATGGGAGAACATACATATGGACGAATACGAGGTCCAGCGTAACACGCGGAGAGGCAGCGTGGGCTGAACCTATCAGCCAGCCTGCATTCACACTTTGGCTCTGGCATCTGGGCAAGGGACCCCATCCTCTGTGCTTACGCGGGGGGACACTAGCCCTAGCTCCCAGAGCTGCCTGGAGACAAAACGAGGTAGGATGCCCAGTGCCAAGCACGACCCCTGGCCCGTGGCATGTTCTCAGCTGACATCAGCTGCCATGACTCCTGCTGGAAACTGTTCTGGCTACAAAAGGGGCCTTCACAATCGCACTCTTAGGACAGAAAACACTTCGGTCTGCGCCCTCTCCATAAGTCCCTCTGGTCGCCCACGCTGCCACATCCTCCCACTACACGACACCAACACCAGGAGGACGGGACCCTTGAGGAGGAAGGGACTACCTGCCCTCGCTTCTCAAACACTCTGCCATGCAAAATTCCCCAACAGCTTGGATGCCCAAAGCAGCAGCTCTTTCTGCCCAAGGGTCCTGTCCCCGTGCTTTAATAAAACCACCATTTTGCACCAAGGACATCTCAAGAATTCTTTCTTGGCTGTTGGCTCCGGACCACACCCCACCAAAATTCCAAAACTACATCATATGGTGCCTGAAAGTGGGGCTTTGAGTCTTTCCACCTGGACCCTAAGCCACAGTGCAAACTTGGTGAATATTTTCTCTTGCCCCGTGTTGGGCTCTATGCTCAGCACGGAATCTGCTGGAGATTCTCTCTCTCTCTCCCCTCCCCCGGCTTGTGCGCACATGAGCTCTCTCTCTCAAATAAATAAAATCTTTAAAAAATACCCACATTAAGAGCACTTCCATAAAACGCAGTTCCTAATCTGTATCTCCTGCCCAGAGTGCCCCGATGGTCTCCTCTTTGGGCCGTGGGCTGCTCCCTCAACGACACTGCAAGAGGGAAATGTGTGGCTGCAGGGAACAGGGTGAATGCCACCCGGCCCACTGTCAGCGGCAGGAAAAAGGCCGGCAGAGTTGTGAGCCCCTCGGGCATCACAAGTTGGGTAGAGTGAGAACCCCGGAGACGCAGAAGCTGCTTGGCACTGGGTCATACAAAATGGGCCTCTTAGCAGAAGCTGCATCAGGGCTCGCGGTTCGATTGGGGAAGCATGCAGCAACAAAAGGCCAGGCAGCTCAGGGAGCCCGCACCCCAAACACAGGGGGCGCTGCAGGTGTGTGCACACTGTGGGGAGAAGGGGCCTCCACCCCAGCAGGGCAACCTGCACTGACACCACCTCCATTCATACTATTCTTGAGCACTTTTTCCCAGCCCCAGAGACATCCTTCCATGGCCAGCAAACCATCCAAGGATCCATATAACCTGGCCTTTGCAGAGGGTAGTTGCCACTTTCAGAGTGGTCCTAGAACTGGTGGTTGCAAACCCCTGTGTGGGTCTGAGCCACAGACCCCGAGGAGCCCCGATTCAGTGATACCACCAATGAGCGCACTGAACACAAACGGACACGACCCCGAGCCAGACGTTCTGGAATACGGCCAGCCTAAAAGCTGTTGAGCAAGGATTCTGTCGGCAAGAAGGATGAACAGAGGAGTATTTGAGGCCCAAGGATTCAGAGCACAAGTAGGGGAAACCTGCCTGGGGTGCCGTCCGTAAGAAAGGGGGCTTACATCACTTTCAGGGATAAGGCGACCTAGGGAGAAGAAGTCCTTCTCTCTCTTCCCCCGAAGGTGGTCAGTGTGCAAGAGGCTTCGTGAGACTCGAAAGATATAGTCCGAGAAAGGCACCTTGATGACACACAACTGCGTGTTCCAGGCCCCGTTAGCCTGTTTGTGCCAGTACCAGGTACATGGCCGTCACAAGCCGTGCACGCCTTTCAGATGCCTGTTGATGGCGCAAATAATAAAAGGTGCTTGAGGATAACACGACAGTGATGGCATCAGCTTCTCCTGATCCAGTCTTTTGGAAACAAGCAGAACAGACGATCCAAAATGTCAGATTTGGCTTTGAAGTGTTTGTTGACTTACGCTGAACTTGGTCTGTCAGATAATTTCAGCAATCATTTCAAGGCCAAATAGCAAAGTTGAATTATGACACATTCCCACTGCGAGGATCCAGTTTTCCCACCTTGGCCGCTCCTGCTCGGTGCTCCACGATCTCTCACACCTCTGCGCCTTGGCGCGGGCTTGTTCACACTGTTCCAGAACCCTCCGCGGTTTCCACATACCCGGCACGCAGACGCTGGCTTTTGGCCTCAGCTCAAAAACGCTCCCTCCCCAGTGACACCTCCTCTCCCGTGCCCAAGGCACCCTAGGACTGCTTTTCCTTGGCTTCTTGTGCACCCCGACACACACGTTACAGAAATTAGTTCATTACTGGGGCAAATTAACAATCGACTGGGCTCACGGAAAGCACAGCCCTTCCCTGATCGTCTGTAAATTCTTGAGAGGACAGACAGACCATGCACTGCCTTGACTCGTCCCCATGGTGTTATCCACGCGTGCCCAGCAGAGATGCCGTGTCGTGCACGCTTAACCGTGTTCTGCACTTGTGTTTTGGTTGACGGGAAAACAGCTCATCGTTTAGACTCCAATATTGATTGCCTGGGGGTATCAAGAGTCAGCAGTGTGGGTTTCAAACGGCACTTTGACTCGGTGATAATTACTGTGGAGATATTCTAGCAGCCGCAACAGTACTTCGCACATACTGAGTGCTCAAAAAATATGTGTCGACGGAATGAACGGAAGAGTATGAACTATCCATAAAACGGGTTATTGGTTGGTTCTAAGAATTGTAAGGGGATACAAGTAAGTACAGTTGGTCCTGCCAAACTCGAAATCAATACATTACCCCTAAGTGGTTAATATCTGAATATAAAATTCCAGAACAACTTAGTCTACTAGCATCCTTCAAATAAATCCACAGAGTCACACTTTAGGGAAATGCTGGGATTGTACCAGAGGCTCATGGGCTTCTTGTTAACAGGGAGGATTTGGACTCAGAGGTTTCAGCAAAGTGGATCTTCTGTATTGAACCAACAGCCCACATTTTATTCATTCTCTGTGACTTTTTATCCCTCTCTATTCGCAGACATTCCTGAGAAGAAAATCACCAAAAGTCACCTAACAACAGAGACGCCATGTTGGCCTCTGGAGCAGTGTTACTCCCCTGTGATCGCTGGTGTGTCAGTCCCGCCGGGGAGATGGTTCGAGATGCAACTTCCAGTCCCCGCCTCATACCTGCTGAGTCCAGACCCCCGGACGTGGGGCCCGGGAAGCTGGGGGTCACCAAGCTCTCCACGCGATCCTTCTGGCGCTAGCATTTGGGAGCAATGTCTTAGAAGGCAGAATCAAAAGCTCACCAGAAGACCTCTAGCCCGTAAAGTATAAAGTCAACTATTAACATGCCAGGAAGGGCTGTGCTTTCACTGGGCACTGCGAAGATGAAGGGTCAGGGGGTCCCCAGCCAGTAGGAGGGCCACTGTCTTGGGGGCAAAGCAGGCACCCAATGACTTCCTGCTGATGACATGCAGCCTGGTGAGGAAGAAGTCTACAGCCTGGGGTGTGTCTGAAACAAAAAACCCCGTCCCCCGCCACTATGACCCCTGCCCCATTTCCTCTGGACAGAGAGCGGTCTGTTCCGCGGTGGTCTGCGGGACCACAGCAGCTGGCGAAACGGCCAAGACCGCCTTGCTTAGAACACACAGAACCATCTCCACGACTGCCAGACTTCCTATTTCGCATCGGGTCGACCCAGATGGTCTATGCCGCTCAGCAACGTTGACTCTCCTTCCTCACGGAAGCGTAAGGGGAGGCCCAAGACCAGAAGAAGCACCAGTGATGACAAGGACAGCGGGAAGGAGCTGGGATGATCCCAGCTTCCGATGCCAAGGCTGTGGGCAGACGCTGTGATGTTCACTCTACCGCATCATGGGTCCTGATCTTGGATGACGCCCATATTTCTAGCGCACCCAAAGAACAAAGATTCACCTGCACGCACGCACCGGGCGCACGGGCTAAGTCCACGGGAGGCGCTCCGTCACCTACACGCAGCTTGTCACGGCTGCCGGCCCCTCCCAGAGGATGCCCCGGAGCTGGCCCGCTGGAGAGCTGGTTTCAAAGCTCGGGGAGCCCCTCTGTGAGCAGCCTTCCTCCAGCACGGTGGGTAAGGAGATGAGAGAGGGAATGTCTAATGATTAGTTCCTTATGGCCCTCGCATTCTTGAAGTGGATTCTTTACACTCACTGGAACGCTTCTGCATTCTTGATAGCAGGACCGTAATATAAGTCCCTTCCTTTCAGAGCGCTTTTATTGACACACTAAAATACCCTCGGAGCAAGAGCTGGCCCCCCTCCCTCCACACGCCCCTCCTTCGCCATGGCCAAGCTCCCCACGCCCGCCATTCCTTGTTCTCTTTCTAAGAATGCAATAAACATTTCAGCACGGTCTTTTCAATCCACATTATTTATAATATTCTGAACATCCATCGAGCCTGGCTAGAACGCTAAGCAATAAATCAAACTTAACAACAACAAAAAAAGGAAAGGGGGGGGGATCACCCTTTGGCGAGGCTAAAGCCTGAGCCGGTTCATTCCCCAAAGGGCTTAGTTATGTTAGGAAAAGTGAGATGGGGATGAGACTCGGGGTTTAGAATGACACAGGGGCAGGAACTGGAATCTAAAGGCATAATCATAACTTTGTATAAATCTCCAAAAACCTACTTCTCAGGGGTGTCATGAGGATAAATGAGATACGTGGGAAGCACTCTGGATGCCTCCAATGAAAGCAACTGGAGCCCAGTTCTCCTTGCTGGGTCCAAAAGGTCATCTTTTGGGAATGAAGAGGCTAAAAGCCTTCCTCCTCTCTTGGAGCTCCAGTCTTTGCTCATTAATGTCCCCTCTACCGGTTCAGATGCGGGGACTGGGGGGGGAGCCTTGATGTGGGGCCCCAGGGGCCACCCTCGGGGCCACCCCCCCAACACTGCTCCCCTGCTTCCCCAGTGAGGACCAAGCCAGGCCACACACAGCCGGAGGTCTCTCTGTGGAAGGGTTCTGCTCCAGCCCGGGGGGTGGGAGGCAGAACTTGTCCCACCCCCCCATACGGCATGGCGCTAAGCAGGTTTATACAATCTGACTTTCTCCTCACAGAGGCAGAATCTGGCTCAAGGGCTCGCTGATGATTTCAAAATTTATCTAAACAAATGTGGAGGCCAGCATCGGCTCTTGGCTAATTGCATAATTGGCCTGAGGCCTCGCTGCCTTGGCGACTTCCCACTCATTCCGAATCGCACTGGAAATCCAAGCTGCACAGCCTTGCCACGGAGCAGGCGTGTGTTTACGTGGCCAGACCTCAGCTTAGTGGCCCTGCGGGCACGGAGTCTGACGTGCTCTGCATTCTGCTCTAAGTGGGCCCCGTCAACGGTTTCTGGGAGCAGGGAGCTGCTGCCTTTCTGTCCTTGTTCAGAGTCACGAGTGCGAGATTGGAGTCACTGAGTCACGACCCGCGGTGTATCATCTCGGTCTCATGCTGCTTCTGGAGAAATGACCATACGGGCAGGTCATGGGACTTCTCTGCAAGAAAGCAACTTTTCTTATTAAGACGGTCAAACTGCCGGGCTGCCACTCTGCATTTTGACCTCATCTGGCCTTGTTCTAAGACTGACGGGCCCTCCTGTTCTGATCTGTCACCTGCCTGCTGGACTGGGTGGCTGTAAGGTCTTGACCAATGTTCTAGAAGGGATTTATTTGATACCAGCTCTGTTGTGTTCACCCACTCCTACCAGTAAGTGTCCCCCCAAAAACCCCAAATTTATGGATGATAATCATAATTGCTTTTAAAAAGTCTAGTAAAATTCAACGTTTTCTTTACAACGTCCCCAGGTCATGGGGAAAGTCTTCATCACGTGACTCCTGCGGTCAGTGGTCTGCTGACATTTGCTTCTGATCACACAGACACCCTCCATAGCTCCGGCCTAGCAGGACTGAGTGGCCGACCCAGATCTCTCCAGTCTCCTCCTCGGCAAGTGTCCACTCTCATTCATGCATCACGGGGAATCCTCTCCCTTGGCTTTCACCTCCTAGTCCGGACTTTTCTACCCTCAGAGCTCCTCCCATCACTGAATAGAGGGCTGGCCCACTTGACAGCAGGACCCACCGCCGCTCTCCACCTGTCCCACCTTCAGCCACTTACACACGCTTTCATCTTGTCTTTACTCGGACGGGTTGCAATCCTGACTGCCCCACTTCCCATCCACAAGCTACTTAACTTGTCTGGGCCTCACCCACAGAACGGGGATAACAGTAGTATGTGTATTTGTTGGGTATGGTACCTGTAACCCAGTTAAGTGCTCAATTGACATCTGCCTTCTCCATTACAAAGGCTTTACCAGACATGTTTCGTGGTGTGCCTACAGCCCCTTCAAATGGGCTCTGTTTTGATCTAGGGTGTGGCCAAGGATGAGCCATGGTTATACCTCAGGGTCCCACTCATCGAGCCATAGTGACTTGGGCACTCAGAGGTCAGCCGATCCAGAGGCTGGCCAGCAGCTCCCGACCCAGCACATGGAGCTGAGTACAGTAAAACGATCCTTTTCTCCTTTTGAACTAGGAAATAAGGAACACGGCAGACTTGCTAGGTGTCCTTATGATAAATCCACCTTTTTTTTCTTGTGGTCATAATATGAGTAATACTCTGTTGTTTTGTCCCCAAGGAACACAAGTTTAATTCCTATATAACTCATCTATGTCACACTGTGGATATATGCACTTAAAAGACAGATTTTAACTAAAGGAACAAATTTCTAGCTGCAAAATTTGGGGTCATCAGCAAGATGGTTGGAAGGCTTTGTCACTTTTGAAATTAGACTTTTTAGGCCATTGGTGAAATATCTAAGACGTGAACAAAATTGGTTTTAGTCATTCCCCTTTTAATGTCGACTCCTATTTCAAATCTGGATCCTGCAACATAGGTAGCTTTAATCAGGATGAAAGTTTTTTGTTTTGTTTTGTTTTTAATTGACAGGGAGTTGACAGGATGAGAGTCTTCATGGGTCTAGGTGAGTACAGAGCAAACTCTTTTCTGGTTAACTTCTTTGTCACTCTGGAGAATGTCCCTACCAAAGCCTGGAGCTTTCTGGAGCTAGAGATGTGGGCGGAGATATAAGAGAAGAAACAGCCAGAAATGATAGCTGGTGAAGGTTAGTGAGGGCTCATGATAGGGTCTGGGCTGAACAGAGAGAAAAGAGCCAGTCATCCTCCACCCGTCACTAACCCACTCTATGCCGGGTACCATGTTAGATGCTGGGAATAGAACAATGGTCAAGACAGACGCCATACCTGGCCCCAAGGTATTCTGTGTTAATGGGGGAGACAGATATTCAAATAATCACACAATGAAATAATCACAAATCATAGATAGAGGTTAAGAAAGAAACAAAGGAGGTGCTGTGATAAGAAGTATGTTAATGGAGTGGTCAGAGGAAGGATCTAGTCACAAGATGAGGTGGGCAAAGACCATCCCAGTTGGAGGGAGTAGTAAGCATAGGACATGTGGGGATCTCATGGCAGGGAAAGAAAGACACTGTGGCTGGAACTGGCCAATGACAAGGAGAGAAATCAAGGTGAGTCTGGTAAGAAAGCCTGCGGCTAAGTTTTACAGGACCTTGGGGATCATGGTAAGGAGGTGGGTTTTAATCTGAGCAGGTTTAAGGGGGATAAGCAACATCTCATTTATGTTATATAGTCATTTATGCCACTGTGTGGAGACTGGACAGGAGGGTCCAGTCTCTACATACAAGTCAAGTCAACGAGACCTTTGAGAGAAACAACACAGACAGCATCCAGGTGAGAGGGTGGGACAGGGTGGTGACAGTGGAGATGCAGGGATTTGAGCGATATTTTAGAAGAGAGTTAACCAGGGCTTCCTTTTGGATAAGGGGGTTGTGACGAAAGGAGAGGAAACAAGATGCCTGCCTTGAATAACCGGTCCATGGGGAGCCATTTACTGAAACGGAGAAAACGAGGGGCTTCTGGATGGCTGCAGAGGGATTTCGGCTGAGATCCCAGATAAGCAGGTGGGTGTGCAGTAGAGATCTGGAGCTCGGCAGACAGGTCTTGGTTGGTGTGGTAGTGATGGTTACAGATCAAAACGTCAAAGAAGAGCTTTGGGAGGAGAGGTCACGGGGGAGGCGGAGCAGCAGGGACAGAAGAGGAGCAGAGGCAGGAGGAGGTAAGGGCGGGCGGTGGAGGGAGGGAACGTAGAGCTTCAGGACTCGGGAGACTAAGGCCAACGGTTGGTGGAGGGGGACCGAAGGGAGATGTCTGGCTCTGTCACTACCCGCTGAGCACGGCAGCAGCAGCTACAGCCAGAACTTACTGGGGGGTCTCCCGTGCACCAAGCCTTGTGTCCATGGTCTCAGATACGCTATCTGTAGCACCATAACAGTCCTGCGAACTGATATCATCACAATGATGAGGACGATGGCGATGATGACCATGATGATGATGATGACAAGGATGGAACCCCAAGCTCAGAAGAGTTAGGCAATTTATCTAAGATTTCACAGCTTGTCAGCATTGGGAAATGAACACAGGTGCGACTAGCTCCGATGGTCAGAGTCCTGGAGACTGCAGTCACATTGAGACTGTATATTAGTACAAATACCAACAACACACCTTCCAAGCCATCTTCTCCGATTCCCCAGCTAGCTGCCTTGTTCCAGGCAAGGAACCACAGACTTCTCACCATCTTCCTGCCACACAGCAATCCAGTGTCCCCCTTCCCTCCCTTTAGGAGCCCAAGTCAACCCTCTTCTGAACTGTCAGCTCAAAGCCTAACCATATCTGTTCCTTGGTTTCCCTTCAAGAACTAGAAGAGACCAAATGCTTGTTTGCAGATGACAGAGCGCCTAACCTGGAAATAACAAAATAACCAAAAGAAAAACCTCTCTGAGCTAAAGAGGCCAGTTACAAATACACTGTTAACTCCAACCCTCTCCCCCCCTTTTTTTTAAGATTTTATTTATGTGAGAGACAGAGAGAGAGCACAAGCAGGGGGAGCGGCAGGCAGAGGGAGAGGGAGAAGCAGGGTCCCTGCAGGGAGCCCAAAGAGGGGTTGCATTTGGGATCAAGACCAGAGCCGAAGGCAGACGCTTAACCCATTGAGCCACCCAGGTGCCCCCTCCAATCCCTTTCTTATGAAACAGTCAAAAACAACAGTAAACACGATGAGAAAAGCTTATTAATAACTAAACTAATATACAGAGAATAAAGGACTGAAGAAAAACGGAAATTCTGTAACTTTATTGAGGGCCATAAAGAGAAATTCAAATAAAGGGAAAGACATCCCGGGTTCCTGGATGGGAAGATTTAAGACTATGTGCATGTCAACTTTCTCCAAACTAATACAAACGTTTAATTTACTTATAATAAAAATTGCAACAGGATGTTCCAGGAACCTGCGGAATTACTGTGAGTCAACCGGACTATTCCCATTTTGCAGATAAGGAACCCAGGGCTCAGGTAAAGAAAGTGGAACAGATTCTAAGGAAAGTAACACGGAGGCACAAAACGATAATTGCCTGACGTTCGCTGTAGTCGTGTGTGGACGCATGTGGGCAGGAGATGAAGGGGACAGTAGATCACAGGGGGCCCTAAGTGTTGTCATAAGGAATGTGGGCCACGGGAAATCTCTGGAAGGCTTAGCAGGGAGCAGTGGTGGTGGACGGAAGGGCTGACAAGAGCCCATGGTTTTCAAAGCTCACCTTAGCTTCAGTGTGGAGAAGGCACTGGAAGGGGGTCTTGTCTACAGACAAGGAGGTGAGTCAGGAAACAACAGGAGGACCCAGAAGATGACAGGCGTCCGAAGGACAGAAGGACAGGGGCACGCAGCTTCTATAGACACTGAGGAGGGAGAACCCCCACGAGTTGGCATCAGATGGGATATGGGGGGGCTGAGCGAGAGGAAAGAGCCGGGGACAACTCCTGAGTGTCTGGCTTGAGAAACTGAATGGTCGGTGGGTCTGCTCATCAATACAGAAAACAGAGAAAGAAAAGCAGGGCTGGAGGGGATCACGAGCCCAAGTTTGGACATCTTGGGGATTATTTCAAGCAAGTTCTGACGGCACAGTATTGCTTTTCTTCCACTGGGATTATAGAGAACTTGTCTTTGGGGTAAAGCAAGCCACTGGGGTAAAATTTCCTATTCTGGGTGCGGGGGGGGGGTTGGAGGCAGACCTACACCTACTTTACGTATTCCAAATGTGAAGCAGGCACTTAGCTTGGAGTGCTTCTCCAAGTGGTAAAAGGGCTTGGGAGGTGGGTCTGGCATCCATGGCTGGTAAAGGCCTCCCTGGAGAGACCCTCTTTGGGGTCTTCCCACGCTCCTGTCAGAGGCTGAGTCTAATGCCGCTTCTCGGTTTTCTCCCCTTTACCCCAAGACTCCCAGATATTCATTTTATGTTTTTGTACATTTGATAAACTTTTGGTTGGCACCTGACGCCGCTTTCTTACTATCATCTCCCTCCTCTTTGACATCCAAGGTGTGGTCCTTCATTCGTTACATTCCTTCAGGCATGATATTGTTTGCGAGTATGGTAAGACAGTTGTCAAGACGAAAGCACGTGACTGGAAGCCGTCCTTTCTAGCAAGGACACGTGAGTGTCTGCAGGGTCTGTTTTCTTAACCTATAATCATCTTCATCATCCCGATCCTTAGACTCAGCTGTTTATCATCGCGTACGGAAAAAAGTTCAGCCAAAGGAAAGCTGGGTTTGTTCCTCTACTTGACACTCCTTTGGCCAACCTATTGGCCAGGAAGGGCAGAACTGAGGCTGTCTTGATCACCTGTGGCAGAATACCCAACTGAAGGAATCTCAAGGAACCGTTCCAAGCAAGAGTTACACTTGCAGATTTGAATCCATGAAATGAGAGAGAAGCTGTACGGGGATGAATTTTTTTTTCTTTACCCAAACTACAGAAATGCTTGTATCTATCTTCTGGCAAATGGGCATCCAAGACGCCAGCACAGGTGGAAGAAAGAGCTCTTCTGTGGTTGGTGCAGAGACTAGACAGGGGCTCCCCGGGGGAGGGTGGAGTGGGGGGTAGGGCGGGGTCAGGCAGTCTGGGAAATCGCACAGGTATCCTCAAGAGGAAAAATGGGGTGTTTGCAAATACAGATCCCCGAACGGACTGAAACCCCAGGTGAGTAGCATCCGAAAGACTGTATCTTACAAAGTGCACAGGGCAGCCCAGAGTAACTTTGGAACCCTTCACCATCAGAGAACATTTTTTACACTGACAAAAAGTTGTGGATAATTAGAAATGCCTTTTCTTATATGAAGGAGTTTTCTTCCTTTCTCTAAATATTTAACCTTCTGTGTTTGCAATAAAATTCTCCGAGTTTTCATTTCATGGAGTGAAAATATAAACTCAAGGAAAGTCCTCAGCGTGCCAACTTGCAATGGAGAGCTTCTTCAATGTATCGAATGATCCCCTTCATTCTATAAGCTTAAACTGCACGCGTCTTTTAAAATTAAAAACAATTTTCTTGAGCAACTGAATGTTTCCAACAACTTCTGTCTGTAGGGATTAAACTACAGTTCCTTTTATTTTCTGGAGTCATTTTATTAATCAAACGCAAAACAGCTATCCATTCAGCGAAGCCTGGTGGAAACAGTAACCTGAATAATATTCAAGGATTTTCTTTTGAAGCCGAAAGCCAGCAATTACTGTACTGGAAAGGACTATTTTACTATGGTGCATTTCCTCAGGAGAGGAAATGATTTTTGAGAATACTGAAGCCTTTTTTATTCTAAACCAGTCCAGCAACACCTGTACACAATCTTTCTAGACAACAATAAGACTTTTCTGAGGTTTCGTGTCATGACCATTTAATTTAATAGCTCTGAGAGTTTAAACAGGACACTAATACCTCAGTTAGCTGGCACGATTGGCGAACTGGGGATTCCAGTTAACTTAATTTTTCCATCAACTAATAGTAACCCATTTATGCAATGAAATTTCCTCAGCAGGATACAGGGGATCTGGACATCTCTTTGCAGGTATGTACAATTGTACGTTTTGTCTCCCAGTTTGACATTTTTTTTAGAAGAAAAAAAAATCAGCATTTTGCCCCTCCATAAATCTTCAAATTAATAAACCAATAATCAAGCACATGTGAGAGGCCTCACCAAGAGAAAAAAAAAAAAGAAGGTTAAATTTCACACTGATAGTCTCCAGCTAAAGAAAATAAACCTAGCAAGGAAAATAAAATATATTCCTCTGAACCCACGTAGCATTCATTTCACATGCTAGGCATCAAACTGCACCCAGGGGAGACAGAGATAAACAATACATGTTTTTTTGGAACTTAGAGGCTCACAGTTTACATATAGGCAAGTTGAGAACTTCAGAAGATACGAGAAGTGACAGGTGTTTAAAAATTTTTTCTTTAAAAGCATAAAAAGCTACTCTTGCTTTTGAGAAGTCAAGGCAAGTGAAATGTACTTTTTTGAAATAATTAGTGAAAAGAAAATAATTTAAAGTTGCCTAGATCTTTTTTTTTTCCACCAGCAGAAAATAAGGACTGACTTTATGTCTTGACTTCAGCTTAGCAGAATTAGAAGGCTTCAAAGAGTCTCAGAAATGTGGGGCGCCTGGGTGGCTCACTTGGTTAAGCATCTGACTCTTGATTTCGGCTGGGGTCATGAGTTCAGGGTCCTGAGATCCAGCCCAGTGTCAGGCTCCATGCTCAGTGGGGAGTCCGCTTGGGAGTCTCTTTCCCTCTGCTCCTCCCCCTGCCTGATCTCGCTCTCTGTGTCTCTCTCAAATAAATAAATAAATCAAAAAAAAAAAAAAAAAAAAAAAGAAAGATTCACAGAAATGTAACAGGTAAATGGGGAAAAGTAACTGAAGGAACTTTCTGGCTTGACTTGCCTGGGGCCCAAAGATCCCTGCTCTTCCTCAGTCTTGCTAGTTTCTAAGTCTCTAGCTGGCTTTTAATTACCAGATGCAAAGTCTTTCAAAGTCATGGGTGGGGCTTGGTTTCTTTCCCCTGATGGTTTCCAGCAGGCAACCTTGGCCTCAGGATCCTGAGTTTTCTGGAATGTTGGGTTCCCTTCTCCCTGCTTCCCGGGCCCGCCCCGCTGGAGATCCTGAGCCAGTGAATTTGGGATGGGGCTCAGGAATTTGTATTTTTAGAAAGACTATCACGTGATTCTTATCATTAAGGAAATTTGGAAAGTATGTCCCTGGATACTATGATCTGCCTAAGAATCATGGTGGGGGGCAGGGCAGAAGAAGGGGGGTGATGGTGCTGGGAGGGAAAAGCAGATTCCCAGGCCCCAGGACCTGGAGTGGCAGGTCCATTAGGCCTGGGGTGGAGCTCTGCGATCTGCCTTTTCCACGAGCACCTCAGGCAACATCTGGTTGACAGAAACATTGCCCTTGGTGCTGTAGACTTCAGCATTGGACACAACCAACCAGAATCAGGAGGAAGCCCCTGGAAAGGTCCGAAGGACTGATACAAAGCTTGGGCATCCGGAACATCTTGGTCCACCCGGAGCTCCGGGCTGCTTCCTGTAATTCCTGATCTGACCTAGTTGGGCCACTTCTCCGAGGCCGGCCTCCAGCAGCGGCCAGGGTTAAGGCCAGAGCACTGCAAGCAACAAGGGTCTGTGTGGCCCCACGCAGGGGCGGATCTAAGACGCCCAGGGGTACAGCGATCGGGGGGAAAGTGGCACAGTGTCTTTTGGAACCGCCATGGCTTGGGGCTATCACGCCTGAGAATCACAAATAAAGCTGTCACCCGTCCACTGCCTGGTCGGGAACGAACCCCGTTACTACAAAGACTGCTTGAAATCAACCTGTCTTCACCAACAGTTGCTAAGGCATTCGTGCTTAGAAAAATAAATACTTTAAAGACAAACAATACCTTCACATTTTCCCTTCAAACATGACTAATTTTACTCAATACTTGTGAAAAGTTGTAACGAACTTCTGGAAACCCCATATCCCTGCATTGCACACTTGCCAATAGCTGCACGGACCTCTCTCTGGGAACGCCAAGGGAAATAACAGACTTGGTGGGGCTAAAAAAAAAAAAAATAGGGCAAGATCATAAATGGGAGGAAAAACTACACTCGAATGCTTCCCCATGAAGTCAGTCTACCACCGTTCCATCCAAGCGGCTGAACTCCCAAAGTACCCCAGCAGTTTAGCTGTCTTGATTTCAAACTTTGGCCCACATGGCTCACATTTGCAACTTAAATAATCCGTATGAAAACAAAGTTATTTAACTGTTAGCACAGGCAGGCTGCTTCTCCAAAAGGGAAAAAGAAAGGTACACGTTTCAGCCCACACACAGGCACTCATCTCCGACTTGTAAATATCGATGTGCAACACACAATTATTTTGACTTTGGAAGACTATACTGTCTGCTTCCTTGGGGTGGGCAGTTACAAAAAATAAAAAAAATAAAAAATAAAATAAATACAAATCTCATCTTGAACACGGCCAGAGCTGAGGATTCTTATGCACGAAGAGTACAAATGGTTCTCTTTCAGTTCGGAAAGAAAAAGCACCTAAAAAAAAAAAAGGTTTGGTGGGGAGGCTTTGCAGTGATATTTCACCTCAACACATCTTTCAAGTTTGATGGCTTGTAAGCGCACGGCTTTGGTTCTGGTCTTCAGCCTTCAGACAACTCTAAGCTCTCCGCAGCAGCTGCAGAGGCCGGGTCTTTAAATGAAATAAAGAAATAATTGCTTCGGGGAACAAAGGGAAGGAAAAAAACCGCTCTGTTAGCTGGAGTACGTGGCCCCTTGGGACTGTGTGTGGTATGTGTTCCTGATTAATACTGTTCAGTGTGGTCAAGAGGAATCCCTAACAATCCCAGAGCATCGAAAGAAGTGTGATGTGGTCAAAAGAGAGGGTTTGACGCGTACCTGGACTCGAATCGCAGCTCTGCCCCTGAGCAGCTAACGTGACCTTGACAAAGGGCCTTGACCTCTCGGGGTCTTCAGTCCTTAGCTGAGATATGGGAATAAGACCACCTACTACCTCGAGAGGGTGTGACGGAGACTGGGGAGGGTGATGGATGTAACACGCTCACTTTGGTCAAACTGAATACTCACGGTTGTACTTGCCCACCCCATCCCCCTCAAAGGGGGAAGAACGGATTCATTGATAAACCAAAAAACAGGGGAGAAGGTGACATCCACTTAGATATGTCAGTAAATGTCAGAAGACAGTCAGTCTGTGGACGACAGAGCACGGATGAGATAAACGACTGATGCGGGTGGGAATCCAAAGTGGGAAGTTGCCCCATACGCCAGGTCCCCGGAAAGGCTCAGGGATGGGGACATACCAGGTCGTTCTGGAGGCAGAGCTGAAAACAGCGGGGCTGGTTACAAACGACATGAGCCCCAGTTACAGCCCAGACTCCCTCCGTCACCCTCCACAACCAGGCAGCTACCTCCCCACTACCCTTCTCGGGAAAGAGGTTCAGTGGACAAAGTGGATGGAGGAGTTGTAAACACGGGGGCAGCAGGCACAGGAGAAGGAAGAGATTAGGTGCGAGGTTGAAAATCAGGAAATTACATAAAAGTTTTCATGTGGAATAGAAAGCGGGCTATCCCCTCCCCCTACTGGGCCCCCAGATACCTCTGGCTAAGCTTCTGTTCACCAGGCAGGAGACTTAGGTCTCCCCTTAGCAGAAACGGAGCAACCAAAGAGAAAACACCTACAGATGCTAGGGGACATCAGGGGTCCCCAATAAAATGACTAGGTCCTTCCCTGTCTGATCATCCTCTGGGGAAAACTACAACTTAACAGACCCCGCCAATGCATAGACAACTTTGGGGGTGTCTTTTTGGTGCTTCATTCTTAAACAGTAATGGGTAGCCAAGCATCACTAGACATTTGGCAGAAGAGAAACAGAGAACCACTGCCCCCCCATCATCCTCCCTTCTGCCTGCCAACCACCCCCCACCAAAGCCAGAAAAAGGAACCGAGGACAAAGATGAAGCAGACAACAGAAAAAAGTGTCAAAGAAACACTAATTAATATCCTCAGAGATAGAATGTTTACTAAAATGTTTTGTGTCTCTGAAACCAGAACCAAGTGACATTTAAAAATCAGAAAACCCGAGTTACAAAAATAATACAGCAGCAGTTAAACAATTCAAGGGATGGATGTGAAGAAGCAACTGAAGAAATGTCCCAGAAAGGGAAAAAAACACAAAGAAATGAAAAACGGACAGAAAACCAGGAAATCAACAAATTAAACTGGGAGGCCCAATATCCAACCATGAACTTAGAATGTGCCAGAAGGAAAGGAAAGGAAAAGGAGAGGAGGTACGTATCAAAGCTGTAACAGAAGAAAAAATGCTCAGGACGAAGGCCATGAATTCCAGTCGGAAGGGTCCACCAAGTCCCCAACACCAAGACAGGGTGCTGGCATTACTCAAAGGTCTTCCGCGTGAAATTTAGAATATTCATGCTAAGGAAAAGCTCTTAAAAGCGAAACAGGACGTGTAACAAGGTTCAGGAATCAAAACGGCACTGGACTTCTCGGTAGCAACACTGGAAGCTAGAAGACAATGAAAGATGCCTTTAGCGTCCTGAGCACAAATCGTCTTTAACTGAAAATGCTATATGCAGTCGATCGGTTAACTGCAAGAAGCAGAATAGAGCTATTTTCAGACATGCCGGATCTCAAGAAATGTGCTTCTCAGGCAGTCCCCATCAGAGAGCCAAGGAAGAAGATTCGAGTTCCAGGAAAGGGGGCTCCGACAGGAGAGCCGGGGGATGAAAAGTTTCAAGAAGACATCGAAGAGAAGTCACAGGGTAGCGGAGAGGCAGGGGGCCTGGAGAGCTCGCAGTGTGGGTTGGAACAGGAGTCTGGGGGCCCAGGAGGGTGGACTGCCGTGCAGAATACGGGCAAGAGGGATTACCTAACGTGCATCTCACAGATCCACAGGCATTTCTTAGCTCGGTGGCAATTTAGGGCAAGAATTATGATAAGCAAAGGGAAAAGATAACACTAGGTCCAGAAAACCAAAATCCAGTGTCAGAAAGGAAATCTAATTATAGTAAGCTACGTGGCTTGGTCAAAGACTCCGATATGGTCAAAATGAAAATGCTGAATTGTAATCTGCCCAACAAGTGTGACTGAGGCAGAGAGGAGTGGGGAGTGTGTGTTGGGGGGGCAGCCAGTGAAAGAACTAAGTCCATCTTCCATGGCACGAATTTGAAATGGACCCTGCACTTCTGTCTTTGTGAACTATGTGAACTTTGTGAACTATGCCTGGACATTACTTCAACTCATCACCAGGTCAGATTCTGTGTGAAATGCCTACCCCTGCTGCTTGGCATGGGGATCAAGGGCAGCTGTGCAGCTGTGTGGGGGAGGGGGGTGAATGCCACCCCCATCTGAACCATAGGGATCAAGCAGGTACTGGGTGCAAGAGAGAGAAGAGAAACACAGACCCGTTAGGGCCTCTGCTTGGCTGTCCCGCAAACACACTGCCACACACAGAAAAGGTTTCAACAAGCTGACAATACACTGATCATCATAGGACTTTCAAGTGCGCCCAACACTGCATTCGCTTCCTTCCCAAAGGGAGAAAAATCTCAAACCACATCATGCTATTGAATAGAGAAGGGACGTCAAGGAGTCTGTTCGACGAGTCCTGGATCTCTGGTTGATAGGCATTCTTTTCAATCCAGTGCCTATCGAGTTCTCCGCATCATGAGTGAGTGACGTAATCACCCTCCGTATGTCCTGCATGTACGTACAGAGAAGCACACTGTTCGCTCCCCGGCCCAGAGCACACGCCTTCTTCTGAGGCTGTGCTGGCTGCCCCCACCCTGCCAGGCTCATTCTTGTCTAGAGTCCTCTGCGGGGAGGGGGGGAGGGAGGGGAGAACGTCCCTTTGGGGGGGCTTTCCCACTTGACCTAAGGTCTGCCGCAAGAAGGGGGATACAGCACAGCTGTGATGAGCAAATTCTGGGAAGAAAGGACGAGTCCATCAGATCTAAAAGTAATATCAACATAAGCAAATGTCGCTCATCAACCGAACAGAGAGTGTTTCTGGGCGTTCAACGAAATCACTGTCGAATTATATGCTGCCGTTACCGCGATACATCCTCAGACCAGGAAAATGCTAGCCTTTCTTGAAAAGGGATGTCCCTTTTCTTTTCTGTTAGGTATTGTCACTGTGTAACGCTGGTTTTCCAGGATTCTCTTCTTGGCGCTAAATGTGGTGTTCAAGCATGGCATTAATTTAGTGGCTTGATATATTCTATTTATACTCTTGTCTATGTGTAAACATTTTCAATTTCTTCGGCAGCTTTGATTTTAAACACACACACACACACACACACACACACACACACACATTTTATCGTAAACTACCCCATATCTTCTTTGGAATACAGAGGTTACGAATTATAAATAAAATGTCTCCTGGGATCGAGGCTGGGCTGTCCTCGTTCCAACCTGCTATACAAGGTTCTTAGATTCCATGGTGGGAGAAAAAACGAGGTTCTCTGGACAGTCTACAAGCCTTCCTGGCCAGTCTGCACTGCGTGCTGTTCCATCCTTAAGTCCCGGTCGGCAGGCCAAACTCTGTGAGCTTATCCATTTATTTATGCTGTTGTGTATATTTTGCTGTTGTTTCCAAGGAAAAGTTCTGTTTGAAATTCTCCAGCCTTGCCTTAGTTGAACTAAGGGGAAGCAGGATTGTTTTTCTCATACGCCTATGTGTTCCCGGGTGTTGGAAGCTGCCAGCTAAGCAGACCAGAACTGGGGCTCAGGAACAAGCAGCCCCTTCATGTGGTCAAAGGGACACATCAGACAAGTGGTCCCCGAACACGAATCTCGTCAGGGTAAGAGCACAGGCATCTTGAGAGCTTGAGGCACGGTCTCAGCCGTGGTGCCCGGCAGTGGGGCTTCAGCGCGAACTGGCTTTTGAGACCTACCCCTGCAAGCTTCGGTATGTCACCACCAAGTGGTGGTAGAGAGAGTAACAGGCGCGCAGGGCCAAGGGGGCTCCGGGTTCCCGGTTGGGAGACAGAATGCTTTTCCAGGCCGTGGCTCGGAATAAAAATAGAATCTGTTTATTAAACTTGTCTCTTTCATAACACAACACAGGCTGGGAAAGAAAACCACTCAGCAGACACAATAAAGAGAAAGCATCGCGTGTTTCTTTGGCTACCTGTGCAAGCCAACCTCCAGAATGCTCCGCTCTGAGCCCAGGCCAGATGGAAAGAGGTCTCCTCCTCCCAGCAAACTCGGGAAAGAATGCCCCTCAGCTGTGCATTCAAGACCCCGGCAGCATGGAAGCACCCACTTCTGGTCTCAGGTCTGGAAAAGGTGGTTTCCTTTTGGGCCAGCACGGTTTCCCGTCACTGGCTCTTTTTCAGAGTTTGCCCCTCCGTTCCTGTGCTCCAAACGCTCAGGTACCACTGAGTGTTCAGATGTCAAGCCCCCCGCTCCATCCTCAAGCACATGGCCTTCCACGGGTCCAGCAAGCTGGCTCTCCAGACACTATCTGCAATAGATGAAAGGAATCCAACAGACAATGCGACAGAACATGAAGCCTTCGTAGTGTTCACGAGGGGTACTGGTTGGATGGGCAAACTTAAATTCAATCCAGCAGCGTTCTGGAATTGGGTCGAATCGCTAAGCAAGAGCACACCTCGGTAGCCACGTAGCCCCATGTCTATTGACGGATGAGGAAACATAACTTATGGAGCACTTACCGCGGGCCAAGCGTTGTTCTCACGGCCCATCTGTGTCTTAACTCAGGTCATCCTCACAAATCTTAACACCAGAGGGATTTCTCTCTCTCACTTCCTGCATCGCGCCACCCTTGTCCCTAGTAGCTCTCTGTTGGCCGCCGGGTCAAGTTAGAAGGCTCAGTGGCCAACAGCGCAGCTGTCAGGGGCCATGACCCACACCCTCAGTTTCCGGCGAAGGAAAAACAAAGGGGTGTTCCAGGTCACACAGCTGGCAAGTAATGGGGGGGGTTCAGATCCACAGTCGGGCTGCATGGTCGTCCTCTGGGCCCCCTACATCCCAAGCCCCCCAGGGAAGTTGTTCGCTCCTCCCCCGTCGGGCCACGGATGCTTCACAGAAGGTCTGGAATTTAGAGACTAGTACTGAAAATGAACGCATCATAACCCGAGCATGTGAGAAGGGTGGGTGTGAGCAGTAAGGCAGCTTCGGAGAATTCTTGAAGACTGGTGAAGGTCCTTTTGGGTATCTAACTACAGTGACATTGGGGATGGGAGAGGGTCCGATGAACCCCCTGGAAAACATGACTGCAAAAATAAAAGACTATAATTATTCTGGGACTGAACACCGCACGCCGTACTTTGCAAAGAGCCTTTACATATATGATCCATTTTGCGCCTTTGCGGTCACTTGCTACAGGAGAAGGGGGAGAAGTCACATTTTTTCACTGTGTGTACAACTACGCTGTGCCCTTAGTGCCCTGGGGAGCCAGACACAGAAGACAGTTCCTGGAAGGGGAGATTCCCTGGGGTGGGGTGGGGGGAGGCAACTGCCGCTTCCCCACCATGGCCAGCTCTGGATGACGGTGGAACATCTGAAGCCCAGTGTTTTCAAAGCCGGAGCTGTGTCAGCCTTCTGCTCTTTAGAACAGACATCAAAGAGCAGACTGGAAAGCCTGCATCACCACGCTAAGACTTCTGGGCGCGGGCAGGGTGCACGGGAAAGGACTCTTAAAACAAGCATGAACAGAGGGAATGTGGGGTGCCTCCGTGAGGAGGCGTCAGGAGGAACTGGGGGGCCAGGGAATTCTGGGTGTCAGTGTGCATTAACGGACTGAATTATGTCCTCCCCCCAATTTGTACATTGAAGCCCTAACCCCTATATGACTGATTGAGGAGGTAATGAAGGTTAAATTAGGTTATAAGGGCGGGGTCCTAATCTGATAGGGCTGGTGTCCTTAATAAGGAGAGGAAGAGACACCGGAGGGCTCTCTGTCTCCATCCTCTGTCTCCCTCCTCCTCCTCCCCATTCCTCACAGCACACCTGGCAGAGGCAAGACCATGTGAGAACAAAACAAGGAGGAGGCCTCACCAGATACCAACCCTGCCAGCACCTTGATCCTGGACTTCCTGGCCTCCAGAACTGAGAAAACACGCTTGTGTTATCTCGGTCACCTGGTCCGTGGTAATTTGTTACAGAAGCCCTGGCAGACTGACACAGCGAGCTGTGGCCTTGCTAGTCCCAGCCCTCGGCCAGCACTCGCTCCTCTCTCCATACTCAGAGCTACCTCCTCCGTGAGGCCTTTCTCGCCCACCCTTGCCACTTCCTCCTGGATGCCCTCACGCTACACGAAGAGATTCCGTCTGGGAACCCGTAGTAAGTCTGTCTGCCCCTACTAGACGCCAAGCCTCTTGAAAGAAGACACCGTCTTATTCAACTTCACATTCCCAGTCCGGGCATGTAGTGAGCATCGAATAACTTCAAGGAATAAACAAAGAAACGAATGAGTCGAGGACGTCGTCTTAAAAATGTGCGTTAGCGTACATGTTACGACAAGACTTATTCACTTATTTACTCAACAGTCAAGAAGTAAATAGTTTGGGTGGGGGGAACAAAGAAGTAAATCAGGAAGAGAGAAAACTAAAAAAACAAGGACATTTCTAGGTGATGAAGAAATGACAAGATGAAGGACTAGCAGCATAAGAGAATACGACACTGATCCCTCGTACGATCTACGCACCGTGTGGCATGACGATGACGTATAATTAAACGTGAATGATTAGCAGCACAGAGGAGAAGCTAAGGGGGCTCCAAAGGGGGAGAAACGTGGTGGCTGAATCCTGCCTTTGGTACCAGCTAGGAGACCTGGGGCAAGTCGCTTACCTTCTCTGGGCTTCACTGACCTCCTCCTTTGTTTTTTTATTAAACATAAATTTTGTCAAAGTATAACACACACGTAGCAAAGGACACAAGTTGCTCGGGGGAGAGCTCGATGAATTCTCTAGTTGCCGCATCTTGTAAACAGAGCTAATGAATGCACCTGTTACGGAGGGTGGATGTGAGGGTCAGACGGTATAATACTTGCAGAGCCCTCAGCCTGGTGCCCTGCGCACAGGCAGCCCGTCACCTCCCCTTCAGTGGCCTCTGCTGCGTGTAACTGCAGTTCTAAACTAAACTTGATTCGTAGATGTTCCGACCCTGCATCATTTTTGATACAGCTTGGTGCCATTCCCCAGACTCAAGAAAAAGGAGCGGTGAATCCTGCTCCCAGTACAACTGGAAATCTAGCAACTCACCACTGGAGCTGGGCATGAGGGCCCCCTTTCTGCCCCCCTTCCCTGCCACGCTGGGTCAACAGAGGGACGCTTCATCGACTTAAAATGCCAGCTAAGCTCAGAGTTATAAACAGAAAAACTCACGGAGCACAGAACGGATGTGGAGAAGTTTGTTTGGTCGGTACATGAGAGAGAGAGAGAGAGGGAGAGAACCTCTCAACTTCAGGACGTAAGACTTCTCAAACAAGCAGAGTAAGGGCTCTGGGTCCAGGCAACAGCAGGTACTGGGTAATGTTTGTTAGGGACACACTCAGAAGGTGGACAGTTGGGGACCCCAGTGTATTTTGGGCAGCATGCCTATAAACCAAGTAACTTCCATGTACTGGACAAGGCCAGACCGAACGGTCACCTCACTGGGGACAACCTGATGAGTAGAAAGAAGTCCTCTCTGCTCCCAATGTCTTCCCTCCCAGGATTTCGGGTTCAGGGGATTCTATTTATGAATCTGTCATTCCCTTACTCTGTTCCTATCTGAAATGGCAAGATGGCTGGCTGGGACGACACTTTCTGTCCCCAGTATGTGAGCATGGATGAACTCGGGATTCTTGTGTTCCTGGGCAGAAGAGGGCGGACAGCAGAGACACGCAGTGACAGAAGTATATGTGAGTATGTGGAGGAGTGTATAAGCAGGCAGAGCGAGCGCTGGGAGAGGGCACGTTACGTCCTGGCCCCTGCACCTTGGCCCTAGGCCAGCCCTGAGACTCACAGGCAAGGCTGATGGAGCAACTAGTCCAGGATTTCCTCAGTGGCTTTCCATCCTCCTCCTTACCCTGTCCCGTTCCTGCCTCATCTCTTGCCTCTCCCACTAACACTCCGTAAGCCGACCTATTTCTGTTGTTCAACTTTAAAAACCAACCCCCCCAACCTGAGTGGCACCCATCCTTGCAAACATTCCTCTGCGAGTCCTCAGAAGATCCAGGTTCTCCTAAGTAGCGAGGGCAGATGTGGCTGGAGGGGAATTTACAGTCTGTGACCAATTAGCCAGATGGGCTTACCTTCCCACCTGGTTTTTCTCTTGTCGGTGTTTTGTGAGCTCTCTCACTTTCGTTGGCTCCCCCGTTCATGGAAGGTCATTTCCCTTTGGCCTTGGAGGTTCATGGTCTGAGGGCTGTTCGGGTTCACATATGCTCTTGGACTTCGGATGGCACTGGCCACCAGGATAAGTCCTCCCCGACATGCGTCTTGGCACAGGCAGCGTGACCTTTGCTTCTAGATGCGTATCTCAACATTGTTTCCACACTTCTGTGAGCTCCAGCTTTGCAGCTGGGGCAAATGTGGTTACACGATTAATTCCAAACATATGCCGCACAGAACGCTGGGTCTTACCATACATATCTGCATATCATTTACAAGGCAAACTAAGGAACTGATTTTGAGCCGTAAAAACCCATGATTTGAAAGGAGGAGGGGACGGCCTGTTTCTGTCTTCTTTCTTCTAGTGTTGAACGCGATCAGGCTACTTCTGGCCTCCAATCAGAGGAGCTGGGTTACTTCTCTTTTTAAAGGTCATCCTTTCAAGTTCTTTGTCACTGTGAATGCCATGTAAACTCCTTTACTTTCAGTCTGGGTTTGCCTTGATCAACCGACTTTCCCGACACTTGGAGATGAAGAGGGCTCTACGTGCTTATCTAGCTGAGATCTTGGAACCCAAGCCCGGTACGAACATAAATCACAGAAGACAAACATTTATCTCCCCTATTATTTTTTTTAACAAATTTTCAGGGTTGGCTATTTGCCCTATCGTTTCCAAAGCCAAAGAAATTGGACATGACACGTACCAACAAAGGCATTACCATGCGTTACACATTTGCTTTCCCTTTCAGCCACGGGTTTACTTTCCCAAGAAGAGTGCCATTGACAAACCCAAAACAAAATCACAAATGTCAGTTTTTCTGACCTGCATTTACTTCCCATGCAACCACTTTTTTTCAAACTGACATTTCCTCTCTGCCCTTTTTTGGATTTTATTTATTTTAGAGAAAGAGAGAGAGGGAGCGAGCGTGAGCGAGTGAGCACGAGTTGGGGGAGGGGCAGAGGCAGAGGGAGAAGCAGACTCCCCGCTGAGCAGGGAGCCCGACACGGGACTGGATCCGAGGACCCTGAGATCATGACCTGAGCTGAAGGCAGATGCTTAACCAACTGAGCCACCCAGGCGCCCCTCCTCTCCATCTCTTTATTCCTCCATTGGCAAGGTGATCAGCACGTGCTCTCTCTTAAGCCATCTCTGGCGTCTTTGAAAATTCTGCACAACTTCAGGCCTTTACTACTACTAAACAGAGATCCTTACCTTTAAAACCTATGTCATCCACACTTCCCCCAATAATGTGCAGTAACTACAGCTTTCCACCAACCAACCCCCAATTTCTTTTGTATACTTGTAGTTTCAGATCAGATCGTTTGTACCTGCTTCGGCTCTTTTCATCTTGGCAAACTGATTCCCTGAATCATATGGAACGACAACAAGCTGACAATGTCCAATACCCATCTTTGGTTGGAAAAGCTGAGTCTAGTAATAGGTGGGAAGGGAGTATGCCTTCTATGTTTAATGAAACCCCACAGCACCTAGTGAAGAGCCGGCATTCAAAATAATTTGAGTGATGTTAGAGTATCAGATGTTAGATCTCTGAATACCTAACTCCTAGTTCCCTGGCTTATATAAAAATTGTTCTGGGAAAGAAGCTTTAAAAATTAGGTGTCAACATTGGATCATATTTTAAGCCTAGGACAGATGATAAAATACCAAGATGAAAAATACACAAATTAAGCTGGCTCCCTGACACGGGGCAGAATTTTCCTAGCTAATCTCACTACGTATGTCTGCTATTGCAGGTGAACTTTAGAATCGTGATGTCAAGGAGCCCCCACACTCCCTCTGGAGTTCTGAATCAGACTGCGTGAAATTTATAAACTAACTTGGGGGGAAATCTACATCTCTACACTTTAAGCCAGCCTATCTAGGAAAATGGCACATCCCTACATTTATTCAAATCTTCTGTCTGCAACTATAATTTTTCCTACCAACCGTCACCCCAAGCAACACGCACACCCTCCTGGTAAAATAGCTTGCCTGCACCCTTGACCGGAGCATACGCCAGACACAGGCACTCACGTTTCACAGACAGATGCAAGACCCCAGGTGGGACCCAAAGAAAACTTTCCCACGACTCTCCTGATTGTTGTTAAGGAAGGAACCTTCCACAGAGTAAGAAGGACCTGAACGTGGGGCTGCCAGGGGCCGTGCTCTCCACCACGAGAAGAAAGCCAGTCTGTGGGAGGAAAGCGGGAAGCCAATGCAGAGATGATAAAGGAGGAATGGTACAAAGCCCCACCAATAACCCCCATGGTGCCTCTGTGTGCATGAGAAACAAGTACTTCCTGCATGTCCTAAAACCATGGCCCTAAATATATAAATCTGTGATGATGGTGACCGTGACTGGCAAGCCTGTGGGTTTGGAGTTGTGCGTACTCCCAACAACTGGGCCCTACAGTCCTAACAAAAACCATCCTGGGAGCTCTGAGAATCCTGTTCTGCTCCCGAAGGCTTCAGTTCCTTTGGTTGTGACCTCCCCCCAGTTCAGGCTCTGGGGAGCACCCCTCCTTTGCTTTTGCTTCAGCTACAGTTGGGTCTTGAACCTGAACAGTGTTTTAGTTTTCTTCAAGGTCCTCTACTTTTTGTTGAGTTTTTGTAGCTATTGGTTTGTTTTTTGGTTTTGGGTTTGTTTTTGTTTTAAGTAGGCTCTGCATGTGGAGCCCAATGCAGGGCTTGAACTCACGACCCTGAGATCAAGACCTGAGCCAAGATCAAGAGTTGGACGCACAACCGACTGAGCCACCCAGGTGTCCCCGGAGCTATTGTTAATGTGCCCTGTTCTCTGTGACATTTTCTAACTGGTTATGGGTATTTGTGAGAACCACTTTTTGTATATTTATCTTACAATTGGCAAAAGACTTGGCTTTCTTTTTGGTTTTTCGTTGATTGTCTTGAATTTGCTAGGTAGATTCTTTTTTTTTTTTTAAAGATTTTATTTATCTGACAGAAAGAGAGACAGCAAGAGGGAACACAAGCAGGGGGAGCGAGAGAGGGAGAGGCAGGCTTCCTGCTGAGCAGGGAGCCCGATGTGGGACTCAATCCCAGGACCCTGGGATCATGACCCAAGCCGAAGGCAGACACCCAACGACTGAGCCACCCAGGCACCCCTGCTAGGTAGATTCTTACAAATGTTTACAAACATGAGAAGTCTGATTCCACCTTATTAATTCACTTATTTGCATACTGTAGAGACTAATGATGTACATCAGCAGTGAAGGGGGACATTCTTATTTCCTCCCTGATCTGATTTTGTAATTTTTTACCATCAAGCAGGATGGTAGCATTTAGTCTGCAATAGTTATTACTGGGTATGATAATGAAGTACTCTTTAATTCCTAACTTGAAGAGCTGCTTTTATTTTATTATTATTTTTTTAATTTGTTTTTCCCTTGTGGACGATGTATACTGTTTTCCAATAATTCCCCAATGTTGACCAATTTATACATGTTTTTATATATTAAATATATATTTTATATATATTATTAAATATATATTTATATATATATTATTTGGTTAGGTGTCTACTTGTCTTGCCCTATTTATTTTAATTTGGGAGGTCTGGTTTCTTACTGTGGCGTTCTACTAGCTCTTTGAATACTTTTCACGCAAATCTTTCTTCAGATAAGAGTTTCGAAAACATAGTCTTCTAGCCAGTGGCTTGTCTTTCCGTTCTCTGAATGCAGTCTTTCACAGAGCGAACAGTGTAAATTTAATAAAGTTCACAGTGTAAATTTAATAAAGTTCACACTATCATTTTTTTATGGATCATGTTTTCTATGTTGTATATGAAAATTAATCACCAAACTTACAGCCATGCAGCTTTTCTCCTAAGTTCCCCACTATAATGTTTATAGTTTTGCATTTTATATTTAAGGCAATGAATACTTTTGAGTGAATTTATGTCTAATGTGTGAAGCTTATGTAAAAAATTCCTGTGGTTGTCCATTTGTACCCTCATTTGCTGACGATGACTAAAGACTAAAAACTAAACAAACTATCTTTTCTGCCTTGATGTGCCTTTATTCCTTTGACCCAGGTCAAGTTGACTGTATCTGTGGAGGTCTGTTCACGGACTCTGTGTTCTGTTCAATTTATCTATGTGTCCATTTGTTTCAAAACATCATGCTCTCTTAATTATCGAAACTTTATAATAAATCTTGAAACAGGCAAGTATGAGTTCATTGACTTGTCCTTCATCAGTAACTGCTGACACTACTCAGTGCTTAACACAAGTTTGTCGCTATTTACAAAACAGCTTGCTGAGATTTCTATGGGGATCGCACTGGATCTTCAAATCAATTTAAGAACTGGTATCTTAATAATATTGTGCCTCTTGGTCATGAGTAAGAAATATATCTCTAGTGAATTACTTTTCTTTCATTGCTTTCAAGAGTGTTTCTTAATTTTTACATTTTATTCAACTCATTTAAACCTAAAAAAGAAAAAAACAAAAACAGTTCACCCATTTCTCCCAGCCCCCAGCTCTTGCAACCACCAATCTGCTCTCTGTATTGATAAGCTTGCTTTTTTTTGTTTTGTTTAAGAATCCATACAAGAGAGATCATATGGTACTTGTCTTTCTCTGACTTATTTCACTTAGCATAACAACCTCCAGGTCCATCCATGTTGCCACAAATGGCAAGATTTCATTCTTTTTTTTTATGGCTGAATACTATTCCGTGTGTGTGTGTGTGTGTGGCAGGCACCCCCCCACATCTTCATACATTCATCTATTGAGACACTTACATTGTTTCCTTGTCTTGAATATTGTAAATAATGCTGCAATGAACATGGGATTGCACCTATCCTTTTGAATTAGTGTTTGCATTTTGTTCAGATAAATACCCAGAAGTGGAACTGCTGGATCCTATGGTAGTTAATTTTTTAATTTTTTGAGGAATCTCCATACTATTTTCGATAGTGGCTGCAACAATTTACATTCCCACCAACAGAGCACCGGGGTTCCCTTTCTCCACATCCTCGCCAACACTTGTCTTTTGATATCAGCCCATATGACAGGTGTGAGGTGGTATCTCATTGGGTTTTGATATGCATTTCCCTGATGATGAGTGATACCCAGCATCTTCTCATGTGTCTGTTGGCCATCTGGATGTCTTCTTTGGAAAAATGTCTATTCAGATCTTCTGCCCATTTTTAATTGAATTGTTTGGTTTTTTGCTATTGAGTTCTTTAAGTCCTTCATATACTTTGGATATCAACCCCTTATCAGATACATGGCTTGCAAATATTTTTCCCCATTCAGTAGGTGGCCTTTTCATTTTATTGATGGCTTCATTTGCTGTGTGCTTTTTTTTTTTTTAATTTCAAACTGAGAACAGACACTGAGTTTTATTAAATGCCTTTTCAGTTTTGACATTCAGCATATACATCATCTTTGCTGGGTTTTGACATCAGAGCTATTCCAACCTCACGCAGTGAAACGAGAAGTCTTCCTTCTTTTCTGAATTCTGCAACAGTTTATATAACACAGGAATTATTTTTCCTGGGAAGTTTAAAAGAATTTGCCTATAAAACTGCCTACCACTAGAGCATTTTGGGAAAGAGAGGTTTTTTGGGGTTTTTTTGCCGTTGGGACTGGGCATACATTTATCTATTTAATTAACCTTTTTGGATGGACGGCTTTGATATTTACAAATAAGTCTACTATGTATACGCCCCCACATGCACGGAACGGTCATACTCCTCTAAAAGCTTTCAATTAGAACTTTCTGGCTGACAGTTACGACGCTGACATCCTCTGTGTTGTGATGGCTCGTCTGAACTATTTTAATAGTATCTCTAATCAAGAAGACTTGGTAAATGCTGGACGCCGTCTGTGTGCACCCAAGTCTCTTGCACACAGCGGTGTGGCAGGCAATGCTGCCTTCTGGGCAGCTCATGACATTTCGTTACATGCTTGATTTCACAGGTCTGCTTCTTAAGGAATTCACTCACACCCGCCCAACGTAATCCTGCAAATTAGGTGGTAGGAGATTACTTAACAGTTTTCTATTAAAATAACTATAATAATATAATTAAATATATTTAGGGATCATGCACATGTAATAAGGAGATAAATGCTTATCCATAATTTGTTAACTTCTGGCAAGCCCCTACGGGAAGGAGATGAGCTCATGCAAGATCATGCAAGAGTTGGCCAGTTTACGAGCAGAGATGGAAGGGAAAGGTCTAGAAGATTGGGTGGAAAGGCCAAGTACTGCCATACCCCTAAGAGCACGAGATGAGACTGTGGGTGCTCAGAGCCTTTCCTAATGGGCTCCCATGAGGCCAAAGAAAGAGGTTCAGCACCACGGCAGAGGTCAGGTTTACTACCATCCCTCCTCAACCCTCCTTTTCGGGTAACCCCAAAGTAGCGGCTTTTGAAATGGGGCCGATGTTTCTTGCCTTGTCAATTTTTTGCCATTCTAACTGGTACAAGGCGGTATCTCAATGTGATTTTGATTTGAATTTCCCTGATGGCTAATGATGTTGAACATTTTTTCATGTGTCTGCTAGCCATTTGTATGTCTTCATTGGAAGGGATGTGGAGAAAGGGGAACCCTCTTACACTATTGGTGGGGATGCAAGTTGATACAGCCACTCTGGAAAACAGTGTGGTGGTCCCTCAAAAAGTTAAAAATAGAGCTACCCTATGACCCAGCAATTGCACTACTGGGTATTTACCCCAAAGATACAGATGTAGTGAAGGGAAGGGCCATATGCACCCCAATGTTCATAGCAGCATTGTCCACAATAGCCAAACTGTGGAAGGAGCCAAGATGCCCTTCAACAGATGACTGGATAAAGATGTGGCCCATATGTACAGTGGAATATTACTGAGCCATCAGAAAGAATGATTACCCAACATTTGCATCAACATGGATGGGACTGGAGGAGATTATGGTAAGTGAAATAAGTCATGCAGAGAAAGAGTTATCTTATGGTTTCACTCATTTATGGAACATAAGGAATAGCAGGGAGATTGGTAGGAGAAGGAAGGGAATAATGAAGGGGGGATAAACAGAAGGGGAAATGTACCATGAGAGACTATGGACTTTGGGGAACGAACTGAGGGTTTTAGAGGGGAGGAGGGTGGGGGGATGGGCTAGCCCGGTGATGGGTATTAAGGAGGGCATGTATTGCATGGAACACTGGGTGTTATACGCAAACAATGAATCATGGAACAACTACATCAAAAACTAATGATGTACTGTATGGTGACTAACAAATCATTAAAAAAAAAAATGGGGAAGATGGTAAGAGTCTAGCTGGAAGTCAGAAAATCAGCCAGAACTATATACAGAGATGGAACTTGCATGTGGTTCCTGGCACATGGAATAGAAGTCCTATACTTTCTTAAAGAAACTATAATCCTGGGGAAGATACGGGCAGAGGAGATGCAAACAGCTTGTGTTTTAGTTTTGCAGTCCCTAGGACCACGGGGCCACCTCAGGATCTATCGGGAAGACTTTCCATCACTCAGAAATCTTGGCCTTTGAGTTGGATGTAGTGACTGGATGGGGCTCTCCCTAGAGGAGAGGGTGTGTTTTCTGTGTGGACATAAGATGGCCGTGGATACGTGGGTGTCCAGGCTGCAGGGGCGACGGCAAGCTGAGCCCTCCAGAATTCACTTTCCCTTTCTTCAACGCTAAGCGAGTCCATTTCCTGGCTAGGTGGGCACGTAGCTGCATTCTCACTAACGGAAAGCGAGCACAAGTGACGCGTCCCCCCTCCAGCTCTGCAAACATCAGCAGTTCGCGTTAATACCCTTCTCCTTCCTCCTGAAGCGTAGCACCATGTGCCCATGCACTGCACGTGACCATGGGGATGTAAAGAACAAGGAAGGATGAGGATCCGTACGGCACAGGGGAGAGACAAGACAGAGAGAGAGTGGGCCAAGAATGGCCCCAGGACAAGGTAAAACCATTAGTGACAGAACTTAGACTAGTGATTGTCAGCGACGGTGTGTGTGTGGGGGGGCTGACCATTACGTAGTAGGAGAGAACTCTTTGCCGTGGTGGGAATACTTAATGTTTTGATTGTGACGGTGGTTACACAATATATGTTTGTCAAAACTCATCGAACTGGTTACATAAAAAGTTGTATTTTACTGTATGTAAATTAAACCCTGAACCTTAAAAAAAAAAAATAAAAGAATGACCCCATGGAGAAGAGAAGAGACCTCCCTTTCTAACCTAGACTGCTCACTTAGGGGCTGTTTGATGAAACAGAAACACAGTTCTATGTTGCATAAGCCACTATATTGTACTGACATAGCTGTTATAGTAGCTTATTTTTCACTGATGTGTGTCCATGTGTCTATTATAGACACAAAATATTAACAATGGGAAATAGAATTAGGGTCATTTCACTGTCCAAGTGTTGTTTGTCTATATTTTGTTCAGCGAACATGTATTAATTTTTTCAAACCTGTACTAATTTCACATGTGAAAAGGTATTTTAAGGAATGTCACCTAACTTGTATATATATTTCCAGCCAAAAAGTTCAAATACATTGCTGGGACTTAAAAATTGATGTTGCCGGGGTGCCTGGGTGGTGCAGTTGTTGGGCGTCTGCCCTTGGCTCAGGGCGTGATCCCGGCGTTATGGGATCAAGCCCCACATTGGGCTCCTCCTCTATGAGCCTGCTTCTTCCTCTCCCACTCCCCCTGCTTGTGTTCCCTCTCTCGCTGGCTGTCTCTCTCTCTGTCAAATAAATAAAATCTTAAAAAAAAAAACTGATGTTGCCAATTAGTATATGATCATGGTGACATCCATGATCAGTAGGGCTAAGGATGGCCTCATTGCGCCAATGGTGATGGAACAACCAAGAAGCCATCTGGAAAGAGAAAAAGTTGTGTCTCTACCTCAAACCAGGATAAACTCCTAATGGATCCAAAATTTAAATGCGACAAATCAAACAATTTAAGTTCTAGGAAAAAAGTCCACAGAAGAATTCCTTTAGGTCTTTGGAGTACAGGCGAACTTAGCATGACTTAAAAATCTGCGTGTCATAAGGGAAAAGACTGATCATTACAATTATATAAAAGTTAGAGACTTCTGAAGGCAAAAAGTCATCATAAACAAAGTTAAACAAATTCAGGAAAAAACATTTGAAACTCACTATCGCAAGAAATTCTTCTGGACGTATAAAGGGCTCCTTAAAATTGATAAGAAAAACACCGGCAATAGAAAAATGCACCAAGGTCAACAGCAATGTTCAGAACGAAAAAGGAATACAAATGGTAGCTAAGATCTATCAGAAGGTATTTTGTTTCACTTGCAAGAAAAATACAAAGTAAAGCTCCTAGGCTGAACCATATGAAAGTAGTGATGGCCTACCATTTCTAGCCCACATAAATTATAATTTCACGTGGTTTCGCCTAATACGATGAAATGATAGTTTTTCACTATCAGATGGGCAAAATTCCAAAAGCTGAGCGGCATCGTCTTTCAGCAAGGCTGTGGAGAAATGCTCTCCTACAGTATTGCTCGGAGGTACCAAACCGTGCTGTCCCTACACAGGGCAATTCGGGAAAATTTATCAACATGTCCACCCCTGGGAATTTCTCCTACAGATAGACCTGTATGCGTATATAAAATAATGGGCTAGGTGCAGAAAAGTATATGTATATTCTGCATATGTAATATACTATCTTTCATATGGGGAGATAGGGATATGAGGTATATATACAGGGATATGATAAAGAGACACACACACACCCCCCTATATCTAGGAGGAGACATGAGAAGCAGATAAAAGTAGTTATCTATATGAGGAACAGGGGAGAGGAGGAGAGGGGAGAGAGGGGCCAAATTTCTCAGGGTATACACGGTTGGCTAGATTGGCGGTTAAAATACACATTCAAAATAAAAAGTAAGTAGAAAAGTTAAGAAGTAAAATTGCAGGTATTTAAAGACACTGACCACGTGTCCCAGTCCTAACTAGTCAATGTCGCCATATTATACTCTGGTTTGCAGGGCAGAGGGGCTGATCTCCACATACTACATCACCGCGGCTCCCCTGCCTTTGGGCTTCCCGTTGGGTTTGGCTGATGGAGGCGCGGGCTGCAGGTCAGAGGTCAGGAGAGAGAGAGGCTGGTGAATTTCTTCTCTGGTTCTCTCCTTGCTTTAGCACGACCCTCTTGCAGCCACACTTCTGGTCTGCTGTCTCCTTCTAGGGCTGGAGCTCTTACTAAGCTGGCCCCCTTGCTCTTTCGGGGTGGAGTAATAGTGTCCTATGACTGCTGGTCCCTAGTGACTGGTCTGGCTTTGGGCTTCCCCCATCCCTGCCTACAGCTCTGTAAACTACCCAACTCAGTCCGCCAGCCATTGTAGGCTGGAAACCTGGCCCATCTATTCAGTCATCTGCTTCTTGGGAAAAAATCACTCAAAATTCATTCTTTTCTCATCTTTGTATCCCAAGGCCAGCATATTCACGGAATATTCCACACTCACACACACACCTGCTCCCATGTATCTCTACACTTCCCAGGCTCACGATTATTTTCTTCCTCTTTCTCTCTTGCTTTTCACAAGCCTTGATATTCTTTCCACGTAGCCATAAGTTAACCCAGGACCTCACCCCGATGTCCTTCGCCAGAAATACTTTTAACGACTGTCCTCTCGTCCGTCCATCCACCCATTTGGCACATACTTTCTGAGAAATGAGTTACTGAGATTGTAATGGTGTGTAAAAAACAGACAAGATCCTTACGTACTCATGGGAGGCCCATTTTTTGTGGGGAGAGAGAGAGAAATAATCTGACCATACAAAAAAAATGTGGAAGTATAACTATGAAAACGCTATGGAATAATGCGGTGAAGAGAGATCGAGACTCCCTGGGATGGGGATCAGAAAGGGCTTCCTGGAGAAAGTGATGCTTGAGCTGTAATCGATTGACTGACTGATCAGAAGGACAGGAGGGCACTGGCTAAGCCGGGAGGGCAAATGGAGAGAGGAAAGCTTCTCCCTCAAACACGGCCTTCTTTCCACCAGGAACTTGCTCCCCTCCCTGTAAACTTGGTGAGCTTGGCCTGGTGGCTACATAATGTGGGAAAGAGAACATCTTTGTTCTACCCCAACCGGGATCCCCTCCCAGCACGTTCCCATGCCTTCAAGTCGAGGTAAAACCTCACGCAATCCTCTCTGTCCTCCACAGGCTCAGGGCAGAACATTCTAATTCCCTCCTCCCAACGTGAACGGTATTCCAGTGACCTCTCTACTCAGTAGAAAACCCATTTTGGACTTGTTAGTTTGATGCGTTATCGTATTAATAAACTCCAGGATAAATGTGATGTGAGCCTAAAAAAAAATACAATCAAGAAACTTTAGGAAGCATGTCTTACTTTTCCTTAAGTAATATTTCTAGTTGCTGGCTTGCGGGGAGCAGCTTACTCTTTAATGCTGACTTAAAAAACAAAAGCGAAAAACGGGGGTGGGGGCAAATTAGCGTGAGCCATTGGCAAAAACCAAAACAAAAACCTCCCCGATCTCCTCCAAGTAGCCAACATCCAGAGCTAGCTGCAAAGCGGCCTGTCCTATCTCTGGAGGGACATTTTTCTCACCCATTTACAGTGCAAGGGAAAATATCTTCCAGGAAGCAAACATTTGTAAGATTTCAGCTTTTCAAATGCATGGTACTTCTGATAAAGGGTGTTTTCAAGCCTCTTCTTCACCGTAACCTGCCAGCCAACATGGGAAACCATTAACTCAGGCTGCTACAATTAACTCAGGGCTGCTGCTTGAAAGGCTCACACAATTCCCAGCTACTTATCATGCAAACAACCTGGGGGACTCATTTTCCTTGCAATGCGGTAGGAGGGGTAAATTACTGAGATAAGTAGATTATTGGGAAAAAGTCACACTCAGAGGCCTTACGAGATGATTAAACCCTGGGAAATTCATCCCCCGAAATCCCTGGCCTCTGAGAGTACACATTCATTATTGGCTCCTGGATAATCTACAATGAAGAACCTTCTTTGGAGGCAATAAATACTCCCATTCCGCTGAGTTTCCATCTAACTTTTCAAACAGCGAGTTCTTTAGTTTTAGGGGTGAGATTCACCACTGACAAAGCGGATTCAAGGAAAGGGGGGGAAGTTATCAGACTTGTAAGATAAATTTTTTAAAAGATTTATTTGTTTATTTTAGAGGAAGAGAGAAAGAAGAGAGGGAGAGAGAGAGAGCAGGGAGAGGGGCAGAGGGCAAGAGAGCAGGGAGAGGGGCAGAGGGCAAGAGAGAGAGAAACCCAAGTAGACTCTGAGCTGAGCGTGGAGCCCCGACGCGGGGCTCAATCTCACGACCCTGACATCATGATCTGAGCTGAAATCAAGAGTCCCACGCTCAACCGACTGAGCCACCCAGATGTCCCAGACTTGTACGATATTTAAAAACTTCTAAGATAGAAGCACAAACACTAAAGCCAATAAAATGATTACTCTGGGAAAATAGGGTCTTACTGACCTACTGACCTCTCTGTATTAACTTCATAAACTCCACATCAGCAGAAACCATTTCAAATTTGGTTATAGCCACAGTCAAGGCCACTGTCACATTCTATCTTCTCTGTGATAAGTACTTCCTTACAGTGCACAATAATCAATAGTCAAATTGGCAATTACTGGTGAAGGTGATGACTAGCTTAAAGTAACTTAAATGTAACCACGGGCCGGAGACAGAAAATGAACCACGATTTTCCAGCAAGAGGGAAAAACCTACAAACCAATAAACCGACCGGGGAGCTCTGATAACCAAACTCTAAATAAGACGACTTGGTGGCATAGACTGTTGGTATCAACGCTGACTTCCCGCTGCAGCGGCTGAACTGTGAGCAGCTGGTCTGAACAGGCATGACATTTCCCCGAGAAGCGAGGTGGCACCCGGAGCCCCCGACTCAGGGCAGTGCGCTTTCCCCCCTCACCTTACTCTGGGCAACACTTAAGGAATTGCCGACTCTCTGTCACGCTTAGAGGAACACACTTAATGTAAAAGAGGGACCTACTCCTGCTTCTTTTCTTACAGATGAAATTCACTGACTCCCAGGAGCTGAGGCTTCGTTCCACCTGATAAAGCAGAGCAAGGGGCAGGTGTGGCCTGAGCCATGGAGGGCGCGCCAGGAGGGTGAGGACCAGCGAGGCTGAAGGGGGCTGCTGGGCAAAGAGACGTGGATGACAAAGCAAGGACTCTCCTTTGTTTTTAAAGGAAGATTTGCTTAGTGGGGCACAATCCAACCTGCTCCTCTGTCTCCATATGAAAGCTTCTGTAAACCGCCATTTATCAAATTTCTCTAGGCTGTTTCTGTCCATGTGCAATGGGTACGTGCTTGTTTGGGGAGGGCGAGTGTGATAGGATGTGCTGCTATTAACCTTGTGGGGAAAGGGCTGGGGTGCAGGGGGGTGGTCCATGGTGATCTGTTCACATAAAATTTATAACAGGCTACCCCCAATCTTCCAGATGAAGTACCTGACGTTTACAGAGGTTACGTAGCTTGCCCGAAGTCTCAGGTCTTGAGCCGGGATTCACACCTACAGTCCAGTTCTGGAACCCAAAGTCTAAATACTACACAAGACCTATCCTGGAAGACGGCAGAGAAAAAAAATACCAGCCCAGATCCCAAACTGCTTTATTTCATTTATCAGAGGATCCATTTCTGGGTAAACATGAGGGATATTTTGAAAGAGGGGGAGTCATCAGGGTAGTACAGAAAATCCATCACCCTCACTAGTCAACAGCTGCCTGAAACATTTATCTGCAATAGTGTGACACTATCGTTCATGACAGAATTGAGATTCAAATCAGAATGCATGGCAAGGAAATAATATGGGAGAGAGAAAGAAAAAACATTTCATTAAAAAAAAAAAAACCTGGTGGATATATGAATGGAGTATTGCTTTTAGCAAAAGCAG
Source organism: Ailuropoda melanoleuca (assembly GCF_002007445.2). Taxonomy (NCBI): domain Eukaryota; kingdom Metazoa; phylum Chordata; class Mammalia; order Carnivora; family Ursidae; genus Ailuropoda; species Ailuropoda melanoleuca. The sequence goes on from NC_048234.1 coordinate 3,692,486, forward strand.
TGTGTGATGCTGACAATGAGAGAGTAATCACATATATGGTTAAAGAGGAAAAAGTCCTTTTCATATCCATATAAAGATACACAGATATCTTGGCATCCCTTAAAACAGGCGAAGGGAACGCAAACAGAGAACAGCTACTGAGAACACGGACAGCTGAATCTCAGCTCAACCACTTACTAGCTGTGTCGCCTTGGGCAAATCACTTAACCTTTCTGGTCTTCATTTCTTTGTCTGTAAAATGTAGACATTAAATGTCCCTATCTCATTGAATTGTTGTGAGGATTCAATGACTTCATATATGAACGTGCTTGGAACAGTGCCTGGTACATGATAAGCACCTTACAAGCATTACCTAATACTATATTATTACAAAATATGGGGAGAGGGTATCTATACCAGCATGGAGCATTTTAGGGCTTACCATAAGAGGCAGTAAATGCACAGGTGGGCCCAAAGGGTAGGTAAGTGAGTCTGGTGGACTATGTCGGGCTGTGGCTCACAGGGGGAGAGAGCTGGACTGAGGTGTTAGGATAGCTGGGAAGGACACTGAAGGATGCTCTGAGGTTAGAGCACAGGTCCGCGTGGAGACAGTGGAGTGACAGGAGGCTGGGCCAGAGAGGTGAACTTTTACAGGTGACACAGCTCCAGCTGTAGCCGTGGAGAGGGAGAGGTGATGAGACCACAGTGTTGCAAAGACCAACATGCAGCCTCCCCTGCCCCTTAGTACAATGTTAGGAAAATGGTGGGGGAGAGAGAGAACCATGAATCAAGACTCAGAAACCTCAAAGAACCTGGGTGGATGACTGCAAAGTCCAACCAAATGATACTGGCAGGGATTTTTAGCTGTTGAGACCACATCCACTCTAGCTGGTTTAGAGGGCAAAAAAAAAGTAAAGAAAAAGAAAAAAAAGGGTATTGGAGCTTATGGAACCTTCAGGACACCCAGAAAACCAGATTTGGAGGGTATACAATGACCAGGACCAAAAGAGCCATCCATTCAGGAGGACGGGTCCACACCACTGCTGCACCTGCGTGCCGTAAGTCTCGCGGGACGAGAGGCACTAGATGCTAGAATCTTCACGGAGCTCCCCGCAAGAGCCAAACTCACCCCCACCCCCACGGGCATCAGGAGATCTGATCTCCCTGGGCGTCGCTAACACTTCACGCTGGTCTCTCCTATCTCCGTGTCTTCTAAGGTAGAAATCGGGCCACACGTGGAACCCTCGTGGCAAGGAGCTTTGAACTTTCCGGCCTACATGATTCAGGGAGGAGGGGAGAGAGGGGGCTGAAGCGGCAGGTAAGTAAGCCGACCCAAACTACCCACCAGCAGCAACAGTGAGGAGGTGGGAAGGAGACGCTGGCACCGCATGGCACGGACTTCCCTGGATGGGCGAACAGCAGAACAGAGTGCTGGGAGGGAGAGGGATGGGGAGCTATATTTCTGTGGTTCTGAGATCGTAATGTCAGGGGAGAACAAAGACCCTCAATCGAACAAGGTACTATCGGACGAAAGCTATGCTTTAATTAATAAGCCAGTACCAGAAGCGATGTTCTAGGAAAAGGGCATTACTTTCATGATGACATGTTATGAGCATCTTTGAAATTCTGGCTCCAGTCAAGATGAATTTCCCTTTGTACCCTGGACTCACCTGAGTTAATTCTCCACCTTGATCCCCATTGATCCAAATCCTCTGTCTTTCAGTGAGCCATTCTTCAATGAGCCTGTTTTCATTTCCCTTACACCACACGTACACTGGCAGGAAGTAATCTCTCCCTTTACTCGGTATCCTCCTAACATTTTACCTGTACTCCTCGTACACCACCGATCTCATTTTGCCTTGTATTTGAGAGTTACTTAGGCACGTGTCATCTCTCCTTCTTGAGGCAGAGTGAATAACTGGACAGACTTCTGCGTTCTCCTCAGCTCCTAATACAATCCCTTGCACTCTAAAATTGCGCGATGAGTGAAGAATGAATACATTACATCCATCACATGCTCTTCGCTGTATCATGTGACGATTTGCACTTTCTGTGAGGAAAAAGATCACCAGATACCTAGCCAATTTGTACTGAGGTTCATTCTAACTGAACGCTAAATCTCTAAAAACACCCATGATTCTGGGCCTTATTCTACCTATACTATGGGCTTGCCAGTGGATTATGGGATTGGGAATCCATCTTTTATATCTTTCTAGTCCCTGTAATGCCTACTGTGGTACACACTCAATACTTGTTCACTCGTCTAAGCCCAGAGGTGATGTGGGACACGTGGATGGGCCCTGAACTTGTCTTACTAAGGATGTCTACGAAGATTGCTGTATGTGTATTTGGGCAAATGAACAGCAGTAACAGGTATTAGATAGCCTCACTCTGGAAAAAGTATGGTTTAAGGGGAGACAAAGAGGATGAGAGGAATAGGAGAGGCGTAGTCCTGCAACAACGAGGAGGTCTTGATGAGGCACCATCAGTGAAGAGAGACCCCCACTAATTTCTTGAAGACAGAAGACAAATGGGGTGGGGCTGATGGCCAAAAGTAAAGCGGAAGTTGTGGCATAAACATGGGGAAGAACTGTAATTGAAGAAGGCGCCAACCCGCCAAACGCAACTCTTGAGAGGCCAGACTGACAGACAGTAAACAAGACAGTGAGAAACTGAACAAAAAACAGGACTCACTAAAGATCTTTCTGGACCCTCCCCCACTTACCAAGTGACAAAACCACCAGGCAGCTGAGCGTTTACACCTACATTAAAAGCTGGAGTATTTTCTCTAAAGAAACCCAGCAAACTACCCCTGGGGTACTAGAGCTTCTATTGTGGGTGCTGCTGTCCTAGTGCAGAGTCCTCTGCTTTTTGATATACTGGGGATGAGGGGCATGAGGCCTATCAATCAACCAGATCCACGCACTTATACAGAGCTTCCCGTCAGCCTACTTCCAGATTCATACATATGAGCTCATGTCCAAGATTCATCAAGCATTTAAGCAAAGTCCATAGCATGACATAGAAAACACAGATAAACAAATAAAAGAACTGACACTAGAGGATACAGAAAGAATTTCTGATAACAGATGAGAATTTAAAAACAAACCACAGCATGACCAAAAAAAAAAAAAAAATCTAGTTAGTGTTCTGGAAGAGATTTGGGAAAAATACTGCACCCATAAAAACAAGGGCAAAATCCAATTAAAAGAAGGAACAATCTGGGGCGCCTGGGTGGCACAGCGGTTGAGCGTCTGCCTTCGGCTCAGGGCGTGATCCCGGCGTTATGGGATCGAGCCACATCAGGCTCCTCTGCTGTGAGCCTGCTTCTTCCTCTCCCTCTCCCCCTGCTTGTGTTCCCACTCTCGCTGGCTGTCTCTATCTCTGTCGAATAAATAATAAAATCTTAAAAAAAATAAAAAAAAAAAAAAAAAAAAAGAAGGAACAATCAAGAATAAGAAAGAGTTTTAGAAATTAAAAGACCCACAATCAGACACATTGTTCCGACATTTCAAAAAACGGCAACAATAAAAGACCCTAAAATCTTCCAGAGTGAAAAACAAACAATGGGACAATGAAAAGATAAGAACAGGTTGCAAACAAAGGAACTAGAATCATACTGGTGTGAACGTCTCAGCAGCAACACTGGATATTTACTAGACATTAAAGCAAGTTCTGAAGGAAAAGGGTCTGCAATTTAGAATTCGACAACCTGTCAAACTACCAACTAAGCATAAGGAGGGAATAAAGCATCTTCACACACGAGAATTCATTAGGCATACCACTCTTGCCCCCTTTTGCAGAAAGTTGAAGATACTGTTCAGGAAAATGAAGGTTAAAATTTTTCATTAAAAGGAAGACAAGAGAACAGAGAAATAGTATAAGTGCACAGGTTAACAACAAATAGAAATACCAGGATGATAAGCAGTGAAAACCTCCCCCTCCCCCACAGAAACCAAAAACAACCTAATTTAAATTGGACCAAAAAGGTTCTAGAAAGTAAAACTTCCAAGAGGACCAACAAACCAACAAATCAGTAAACAACAAACAAACCAAAATAAATGCATAAAAACTTGAAAGATTATCTGATGAATTTTCCCATGTGGAAATCAGTATTGTTAGGCATTCTAAAGAGATGGTAATATATTGGGGAAAATACATTGAAAATGGAACAAAAGAAAAAAGGGAATTATCATCATCTGGAAAATCAAAAAATTATATAAGATAGAAAATACAACAATGGCACTTGATTCAGCAGTAAACGATATTTACAGAGTCATAATACTATCCAGATTGGAGAAGGAAACCTGAGGGCTAGAGGATTTAGGTTTCCTGGAAAAAAGAGGGATTCAGTTCAAAAACACTTCAAGAGAAAAATAAAGGCAAAGAATGAAAGGAAAAAAGAAAGGCAATGGGAAACTCCAGGATATGTAGATGGCAGTATAAACTCTGTTTTTTGGTATATGTGGAAAGCAATTTAGAACAAGCATATTAGAGCAAGAAGTTGATGGGCTTCCAGAAGAATGGAATGGTTTCAAAATAACAGAGTGAGTTAGAATTCGGAAGATATCAGATGAAGGGTGAAAAAGACATGTTTCTTTTCCCAATAAGAAAAAAAAGGGGGGGGGTCAGAAAACAAAAAAAAGCCAAGAAGCAAACAAAAAAATCTGAATTTTGTTTTCTTCGAACAAAGATGTGGCATGGTTTTAAACCAATGATGGAATGGAAGAAAAGAAAACAGATTTCAACAGGGATTACGATTTAGGATTACAGAGAAAGAAATATAATCAACTGCAGTGCAGGTCTTGGTTTTGCAGTATATAATATTCATACTGATATGATAACGTGAAAGCTATTTATTAGCTTCTAACATTGGAATCAACCTAAAATCACAGTATAGAAATCTTAACTGTGGTCAAAATGGAATGGAAGCATTATCGACTGTTGATAGAAGTGAAGGGTAGAGAGTTGAGAAATGAAGTGGCAGAAAGGTAAGGTCATCAAGGTAACAGGAAATAGAGATTTAAGTATATTACTTAAAGTTGCAATAATAATATACAGAGGAATAAAATTAGGGGTATTGGAAAGAGAAGAGTTAGAGTTTCAGAGTTTGAATAAAACCCTATATATGAGATCAGGAAATCAATAGGTAAAAGTTTGAAGTTAGAAGTCGTGTGTATAAATATATCATTTCGTAATATGCAGGCAATCACCAGAAAGAGGAAAAGCAAAGGGGATTCAGAGTGATTGATCCTGGGTTGGGACAGCGGATGAGGATGGTTGGGGCAGGGGACCGGCTGATTTTTTTTTTTTTAAAGTGTCCATGCATTATTTAATTCTTTTAAAAGTAAATATTTACTTTGGAACCTGCACATTTTGGCTCATGGCCGCTATGAAATTAACCTTTGACATGTACTATTGGGATATACTTATTTCTACTAGCATAGTTTCTGTCTTGGGTTCTCCAGAGACACGGGCTAGCAGGACACAAGTCCTAGGGAGAACAGTACCCAGATGGCATCCCACAGCACAGGATGTAAAGGATGTAGGAAGTATAAACTGTGGGTTACCAGCCATCTTAGGGAATTTCTGCGACAAGTCATTACAAAGAGGAAGATCTCCCCCAGGCTTACTGCCGGAACAACCCTGGGTCTTACCAGACTTCCACGCTCCTGCTGGATAGAATAAGTAAAATGTCTTATATTTTCCTTTTGAAAGCACTAGGAACAGCTCAAGGATTTGCACAGCAGAATGAAAGAGGAGCTGTCACCGAGTTCCTTAGGACTCACAGCTTGAAAGGAAAGAGGAGGCCCACAGGGGGCCTGTGGACCAAGCCCAGCAGGGGAGACTGAGCACTTCCACAGCCCAGGGGGTGGGACCACAGCTCTTAAAGCCACAGATCTCCTCTGTAGGCACAGAGACCCTCGCAGCAGGAATCCATTCACACCAGTCACCCTTGGAGACTGCTATTTATGCTAAAGAAATTTATCCCACTCCATTGTATGTTTCTTGTCCAGAGTTCTCTTGGATCCCTTGTTTACGGCCTTAGTCCTATATTGTGAGCAGTGGAATGGACAGGCCATTTAAGAGGGCAGGGTGGCTAATGATGGGTCTGTTAGCTTTGCAGTCAGTCTTTCCTTTGTGAACCAAACCCAATTTGGGTGCATTTGCTTAAAAAAAAAAAGGGAAAAAAAAGAAAGCAAAAACCTCATTTGAGGTTGAAGAAATGTTAGCTGTGTTCCATCCCTTTTACTGGGGGGATAAAATCCACCACTGGAAGAAACGAAAAACTCTATAATATTTATTATCCATTCCTTTGGGTGAAATACATACATATCCAATTATTTCAGGTGTAGGTGCAAATATGGCAGCTATAGCTCCAACCGACTGGGAGGATCTTTAAACATAGGGGGCCTTTTCATCACTAGAGGGATGCTAATTTTTATCTGGCAAAAAGTAAGGAGAAGCCCCTACTGAAATGTTTTCTTTTGAGGCAGAACTTAAATGTAAGCTACTGCTTTCATGAATTCTGTGAGCCAAATCCTTATAAATCCTTTGAGTTGACAGATCAATTATTCCTTCTAACAGCTAATGAACTAATAACCCTTGGAAATTTTTCCTTCCCTGGGTTTAAAATAGGGGGAAAAAAACACAAAACTTTAGGAGGCAGGAAAAAAAAAATCAATGAAAGACTGCATAGCAATAAAAACAACGAAATTCATTATAGCTTTTTAAAGAGAGCTGTATTTTGTTCGAGAGCTGTGATTTTTAAATTAAAACCACGTCGTAGAACCTTGTATTTTATAAAACACCATAAATATTCTAAACTCATATTGTATCCTGTCAAGGGAAGGGAATGAGAAAGGAAAGGGGAGAAGGAGAAAGGGGAAGGCACAGGGGAAGGACAGCAACAAGGAGGACGCACTGCGGTGGGCTCTCTGGGAACCACGAGATGGGCAGGACAGAGAGGGGGAAAGACTGACCGTGGGATGCACTAGGCAGGGAAGGTAAGGAGAAAAAGCCCCGTTGGGAGTGGCAGGATCTGGCAGAGAGAAGAGGTTGGGCATTCACGAGGTTAGACACGAGGGGGACACAGAGGGCTAGAGCAGGGGGCAGAAAGGGAACTGGGAATCATGGGAAGACACATACATGTTGTGGGAGAAGGTCAAGGACTTGAATAGATGAGAAACTGGAACCATCGGGAAGTGAGGAAAAGACTTGCTCAAGGTCATACAGTGTTACACACACACACACACTCACGCACACGGTTGTGCTTGTACCACAAACACAGTCTGCTTTTGTTGGTTTGTTTTTAATTGAGGAACTAGAATGTGGAGTGGTCCAGCTACTGGCCGGGGAGCACTGCACTCCCTCCTGTCTGCAATGCAGTTCTAGGAAGTGAAGGACAAAGTGTTAAAGGGAGTGAGCGGTCTTTTTTCAACAGGAACAACCCTGGAGGACGGTGCCTCGAGAGCGCCGGGCACAGCCCAGGGGCTGCCACACGGCTGTCCGCTCTGAGCTCCTGATGAGCAGTGGACATGGCTGGAGAAAGGGCAACTCGAAGAGTCAGAAGGCCCAGGTGGGAATCACGGCCTCGTCTGCTCTGTCAAATGGGGATGATTATAATTGCAAGCAGGAAATGAAATAACACTGATAGATCAGAAATCATTTGTATGGCTTCATAAAGGCCCCAAGACCCACCTGAGGACCTAAGGACAAGCCAAGGTGGCTTCATGAGCGTATGGCCTGAGCAGGGAGCATCACAGGCCCCATGCCCAGGAGGGCGCCCTGCCTGGTTTATGCTCCACTGTAGCCCTCGGGACATTTTAACAAATTTGGAATGAGGGGCCCTGCATTTTCATCTTTCACTGGGCCACAATAAATACTAAATCGTCTTGGGTGGAGCTGCCCGTTCAGTGAGAGGAGCCAAAGAAGCTGTCTGTCTGTGGCAAATGGCTCCCAGCAGAGATGAGTGGACCCGTGCTTGGTTTTCAGCTGATCAGCATCTGAATCCACTTCGTGCATCTGAGGAACTCTTTGCTACCTGAGTTTTGATAGGAGGCAGGGCCAAAAGGGCCCAATGTTAGGATCCCCCCCACCCCCGCCAGCTAGCACGAGGCCACTCAGGTGCTAGGACAGAGGACCAAGGTACATTCCTTTTGGTGGTGGTGGCAGCAAGGACATTCTCCAGGAACATCAGTGGGAGCCCCCAGAACCATGGCATCTGGGGCCTGGCACTGGCAGGGCGGACCAGTGCGGGGCACTCAGCAGGTGTGGCAATGAGATCCTCACCAGAAGGTTCTGGGGTGGGGTGGTAGCCACTGTTGGTTTCTCTCCATGTTGTAGCCTGATTCACCAGCCTTCTCAGTGATTTACTTTTCAAACTATGCAATACTCTTTCAATAAATCCCTTCTGAAATTCAGTGACCAGAGACGGCTTCTGATGCTTACAGAGGAATTTTCTCAGATACAAAGCTGCTCTGTTGAGGAGTTTCTACCCTGATAACCCCTCCGCCGAAGGACAGCAAAGGAACCCTGTGTCCTGAGGCAGAACCCGTGGGGCCATATGCCCCTGGTGACGGTTGTGAGTGCTGGTGGGTGCCCACACGGGAGGGCCCTTGGAGGTCATCCGGGCCACACCCTTTCCGAAAGTAGGAATCCTTCCAGAATAATTCAGAGTCCAAATCAGATGCAAATACAGATGTTCCGAATAACCAGAGGGTGTGCTATACAGAAAGCCTCGGTCCCAGATGACAAACCTCAGGGCTGGCCCCCTCCCACATACACCCTGTCGGCCCGTGGTCACCTTAGGGCTTGTGAGGATATCCCCAACTATCAAGTTGTCAACGGTGAAGTCCAGGGGAACTTCACAGCACTCGTGGCCAGAAGATGGAATGCCATTCCTTCGAGGCTGTAATTAGGACAGTGGCTCACTCAGTCCTGACGGATTTCCAGAGCGTGATAGGGCTAAGGTGCTCTGAGGTTATGAAACCAGGGACTACCTGGGAAGGAGCCCCCTGTGGGTATTATGGCCACAGAAAAAACCGTAAGCGCCAAACAGGAGGATGCTGTTTCTGGCAACTGGATCGGGATGCTACGGGGCAGTTTCTTGTCCTTCTATCAAGGACCACAGTATTCTACGTTTTGCCAAGGGTTGGGAGACTTGACGTAGTGAGCTCGGACGAGATCATTTTCCAACACCCGAACTGAACTCCTGGCTGAAATAAAATCACTGATCATTGGCATTACAGCTGTGTGTCTCCAGTGCCACTTGGCAGGCTGGGTAATTTTCGGGTCACCAGGTGAGTGACCCTGGTGGCAGGACAGGGCCATTAGCCTGTGACAGCAGAAAGACCCAATCATGAGAAGCCTCCCTAGAAAGTCTAAGATGGGCCCCCCCCCCAACTCCGTCCAAACGGCAGGCACATGACCCGGGACACACAGGCCGCCACGACAGTGGTGGGGGGCGGGGACGTGGAGTAGGGTCCCTCCTGGCACAGCCCAGCAAAGGGCACCGGGACAGGGTTGGCCCAGTGCTGCCAGCGATCACAAAGGAAGGATGAAGGCAGTCATCATTTATGTGCGAGGGAAGAGACTGGATCTCATCAAGTCCATAAGGTGGAGGGCAGCGAGGGGACACTAGGAGGATGTAGGCAGGAGGGGAGCAGGGCTGGGGTCACCAGGCAGCAGCAGACCCCCGAGGACGCCTGCTCCTGCGGCAGAGGGTGCAGCCGGCCACCGGCAGGAGGAAGGCGAAGGCCTGCAGCCCCCACCCCTCTGCTCGCAGGGAGGGGCAGGCCGAGGAGCAGGTACCCCGGGAGGTCCCGCGGCTTCAAAGGGAAAGGAAGAGAGCTGGGCAGGGGCAGAGAGGGAACCGGGAGCCTCTCCGAAGGCTTTCCAGAGTGAGTAAAGTACTCATACCCGGGGCTTTATTTGAATTTATCACCTCTTATTAGTGTCTTTTGAAATGCGAATTAGCTGATTAACCACTGCTCACAGCCTTCCCACTGTTCTTTATTCTCCCGCATTCAGCAACTTTGTTCTAAATAGGGTAGGCCACAGTAGCCCACCAGGGGGAAATTATTCTCAAGGTTACGAGAACAGTGACCACAGCAAACTTGGTCCCCGGGCTGGGTGGAAGGAAGCAAGTTGGGGGTGAGACTGTGCCCCAGGCCGGGCTCGAGCCGTCCCCGGTTTCCATACAAAGAGCTCGGGGTGAGCCCCTTGGCCCGTCCTGATGCTTTGGGAACAGGCCGCTGGAGAACAGACAGCCTCGCTTTCCACCCCCCACCCCCACTTTTTTGTTTACTAATATTCATTTTATAAAAGGTTCATTAGTTCTAGGTCCCTAAGGAATGTCCCTGCACTTGCTGGAGCTTTCTGTTTGGGCCGGGGGCTCACATTTAGAAACAACAAGGGATGACCTCTGGCAGAGCCTGGTCCGCACTTGCTCCTGTCTGCAGTTTGGCAACACGACACAAAGGCGGTGTGGCGTGTATACACTTTCCAGGCTGAGCCCCTATTCAGAGGGGGCTGCGGCTTGTGCGTAATGGGCCCCCTGCAGACAAAGCCAGCAAGTTTCTTAATTAAGTCTAAGTGAAAGACAGATCCCGCTCACATCTTCAGAGAACCTTCCTTCAGAACTTCAAAAACACCCAAGAGACTGCCCTATCAAATCGAGGCACGAATAACTCGCGAACAATTTTTCCCCCCTCTTTTTAAATACAGAAAGCCAAGCCTCCGGCGCCAATTCCTCGGCCCCTCTCACTTTCCCTGCAATTTTAGACATGCCTCTGGTTTCTAAAACAGGAAACAAAGGGACTTCTTGTGTGTCGGAGGAACCCTCGGAGGGTCTGCATTTTATCCCGGCCTCCCCCCAAAGCACTTCTACTGGTCTGGTCTCATTATCATTTCCACGAGGTATCAAAGGGCGTGCTCAAAACCAGCATGAGCACATGCATCACAGAAGGACAAACCCTAGTACGGGAAGATGGCAAAAAAATTAATTATTAGCTAATTACCTTTGCAAAAATGTGATTTTCACCGCCCACCTCCAGCCCCCTCCCCGCCACGCACCCACCTCTCCCCTGGCCTCAGCAACCCCTCTCTCTCAGACAGACCTTTCTGTTTTCTGGGCTTTGCTGTGATAATGTTCTTTGCAAACAGAAACCAATTATTCTGCAACAGTAAGTCACCAGGAGTATGAATTGCTTTAATTTTTCCCCCTTGTAGCAGCTGCCCAGGGTGGGTTGGGAGGGGGGCCGCAATAATGAAGCTGGAATGAATACAAAAGCAGCCCCAAGGCCGGGTGTCCTGCAGGGAAAATGATGTTCAAAAATAAAAGTGCGCTTTTTTTTTTTCCGTTGCGAGAAAGCTAATCAATGAGTCAGACGTTTCCAAAAAAATGCGCTTTCTGCTCTGAATCTGCCTCGCCGAGGCCTCCGCCCCCAGTGGGTCCTGTGCACCTGACTAGCTTGTAAAAATGTCACCTCACCGTTAAAGTGCTAAACACGCCCTGTTTCTCCGCGCCTGTTCTCTGCTCCCTAACCGCCCCCCCCTTTTGCCTTTTTCCTTCTGCAATTCTTTGCTTTCTCATTAGAAATGCCCAGCAACGTCCGGCAGACAAAGACACGACCAACAAAGTGTATGGAAAGGGGAAAAAAAATTAAAAAGGAAAAAAGTGCAGAGGAATTCTTCATTCGCTGATCTCTAGAATACATTAATATCTGAAACTGTTGGCACAGCCTGCAGGACCAGCGCAGGGAACAATGCAAGCAAGGATTCGAAGTCTGGGATCTTCAAATAAAGCCCAGCGCTGTGTCACGGCCACCAGGAAGGAGAAGAATGGCGATATTAGCTGACCTTCATTTTGTTGTCTCTTCAGACCTGACTGCTGGACCTCTGTTTGCCTGTTACTAGGATTTCTTGGCTCAAAAATTTTAGCATTTCCCAGGCGATACAAGAGCTAGTTTATTAGGTAAATAAACCAGGCCTTGAGCAGTGTTTTCTGCTTCATAATGGGGCCTGGGTGAATGGCAATAAGGGCTGGGTTGGAGTCAGAATGACTAAGAACCAGAGGCAATCTCAGCATTTTTTCCTCCGGCCCGAGCACCAGCGAACGACGAGGGCAGATTTTAACAATCAAATCAGGGTGCTGGCTTTTTGGGTAACTTACCCAACATCGGCCACAAAGTCGGCAAGGAAGGTAAGGCTCACAGAAGCAAAGAGCGAACCTGGCAAGGGTCTTCCCCCAGAGATGTAGATCTTCAATGGCATTTCATTTACCCCAAGTTTATGAGCAACTGGAGACCATTTTATAACACGTTCAAAAGGAGTTAATGGTATCGGATTGCGTTCATCTGTCATAATTACCTAATCGCGCTCATGTTATCCACACCGCTCTCTGGTGACGATCTTGACGCTGTTAATAAAGTAAGGAATGCAGACCCGGATTTTTTTTTTTTTCAGAGCCTTTGGATCCAGAGGGCCTATTGGTTGTCTAGACTATCACGATATGGGTAATTCTTCCATTTGTGTGTTTACAGTTTACTGCCTCTCCTCCCTCCCCCCTGCAACAGAAGTTCGCCAAGACAGCAAGGACATGCTGCTGTGGCCTCTCTCGCCCAGCACGGCACCCAGTACCCAAGACGACAATGCCAGCCTGCCGAAGGAGGCCAGGTTCTTTTTGGCCCACCTTTGGGAAGATACACCACAAGTGTAAAAGCTGTCAGCGGCCCCGCCCAATCAGAAGAAGAGGCAACTATTTCCTTTCGGGCAGTTTTTCTCCACTGAAAACAAGCATATGACTTTAAAGTTTACGGTGGTTCTGAACTTCCAAATTAAAATATATCTTAACATAAATGCTAGAAACGTCCACTCTGCTTAAAGCAGGACGTCCTGGAAAAAGATAGAATCCACACACTTTTTCAAAAAGTTACAGTCATTGGAGGCACTGTCTTGGGAACGACGTGAAGACAGAAACTTCTCAGACTCCAGGAATGAGGAAGGCAAATTACGCTGTGAGATATGATCCCAAAAACGATTTTTAAAAATGTAACACATGTAGGCATATTCCTCTGTGTGTGCCCACAGAGAGACTGGAAAGATCCACCCAAAGTGTTAATAGTGGTGGGTTTTCATTTTGTGTCCTGTTCTCTACTTTACCACTTTTCCATAGTAAACCTATTCTGTTTAAAATAACAAACAACCTTCAATAAAGCTTTTGTGTAAGAAAATATATCAGTAAATGAGCAAGGTGGCTACCTTCATACAACAAGTACCCAAGGGCTGTGTCTTACGCCCACGCGCACACACCCCCAAATCACATTCGTGTGCTCCCTGCACATACATGCCTAAAAGCTAAGCAGAAACACTGTGTGTGTGTGTGGGGGGGGCTGTGGCTATTTATTTTCGAGTTTATTGAGATAAAATGCCAAAGGAGCGCGGAGGAAGTCTCTCTCTCTCTCTCAGCGTGAAGCGACTTGGTTTCACATTTCTGGGTTCGAAAGGAGATTATATTCAAGGATGCTCAATTACTCTGAATAGGTGTGACATTCCAGGCTGATGGGTATTCATACCTGTCAACAGCTGTGCATTAGCATTTCAAAACCCTTCTAACGCGACTGAGAACTTCTGCCGTCTGAGGATTCAGCACCGTGCAGAAAAGCAAAAGTGGAGCGTGAGCTGGGCGGAAACCCTTTCCGTGAGGGAGTAGTAACCAGAAGGAATCTTCCAGACCCAACTGCCGAACGCGGCTTCCCAGACCTAAGGGTCCGACATCTCCGCATCAGGAGTTAGGAATAAGAATGCTGCCTTAAAGTTGTCATCGGGTGTTTGCTTACGGGGCGGGGAAGGTGGGGGGAGTGACTGTCCCAGGGGAAAAAGCCTAGGGAGACGTGGGACATTTGGGACGTTTACTCCCCAGCTCCCCCCACCCCCTTTACTATCACTTGTTCTTTCTTCAGCTCTGCATGGTTCCTACAAGGCCCTGGCAGGAAATGGGAAGGGGGAGGCAGAGTTCACAGCAGTCAAGTACCTCTTTCAAACCCCAAGGCTGCCTTGAGGATGTCATTTTAATGTGATAGGGAAGTAGGCAGAAACCGATCCAGGGGACCTGCAGGCTTTACATCGGAGAGCTTTCAGACAACGCCTAAGAGGGCTGAAAATACATTTCTGAGACCCCCATACCTTCACGAGCAGGCAAAAAACATCTTGAGGGTTCCGTGGGAAAAACACACATCCATCTATCCGTTTCTTTATTTAAAAAACTTGGTCCTGATATTTTTGCCTTCTACTTGCCCAAGTCTCCTTCGGAGAATCCACTGTTGCATTGAATTTGAACTGCGACATCCTGTCTGTTGACCAGGTCCTCACTCAGACTAGCTTCCCCACACCTGGAACTCTGGCCTTGGATTTCTTGGCACTTTTAGGCACTTCCCTTGACAGGACCGTGTGAGTGAGCAACCGATAAGCTCTATCTCTTTTAAACAATCTGTGCTTATGTGGACCCTCTGTAATAGTTGTGTGTGTGCATGTGTGTGTGTGAGCGCGTGTGTATGTATATACACAAACACATCTACGCCTTTAAAACATACTGCATATATATTTCCTATCATCCATTTTATCTCAGTGGGTCAACTTTTTAAACTTACTTTCTCGGGCGCCTGGGTGGCTCAGTTGGTTAAGCGTCTGCCTTCGGCTCAGGTCATGATCCCGGGGTCCTGGTTCAAGTCCCACATTGGGCTCCCTGTTCTGCAGAGAGCCTGCTTCTCCCTCTTCTCCTGCCCCTCCCCCTGCTTGTGCTCTCTATCTCTTCCTCAAACAAATAAATAAAATCTTAAAAAAAACAAAAACAAAACCCTTTCTCCACCAGTATTCAGTAAGAGCTATTATTATTACCTAATACAGAAAGCGGGGGAGGGGGGAGGGCAAGGGAGTCAAGACTCAAATCAGCCAGAAGAAGGAATCTAGAATATCTGAGAGCACCACAGACAGGACAAGTCCAAATGATCACAAAAGCGTAAGAATGTAACACACGCATTGAAAAAAGAAGCTTGGATGTACAAAAATTAAAGAGAAAAAAGCTGTTTCCCAGAGGACAAAACACTGATTAAGGTGTGGGAGAAAAAGAGCTCATCAGTATTTCAAAGAAGGGTGATGCCAGTCTAATTTCCAGAGCCACTGGGGCGAGAGGCCGGCCACTCAAAACCACACAGGATGGCTTACTGACCCCTCCCTTCCCCTAGCTCTCCCCTCCTCCCCCCACCTCTCTGCTTCTCTATCCATGTGACTGTTCACTTTCTACCAGGAATCTCACTTCTTCTGAGCCTCTCCCTCTTTTTTATTATTTGCTCTATTTTTCGATAGGGTTTTCAGGCCCTTTACTCTTAATTTTTCAAGTGCAGTGTAATAATTCAAGTGTAGTAACCACTCCCTGAATATGAGGGCTGGAGTTCCTAAAAACCTCCATTGCTGGAGCGAATTCAGTCCTAGAACTTCAAATATTACGGGGGGGGAAATGGGTGTTTAAATGAACCTTAAACTGCTCCTATAAAAGAGAACATAAAAGACAGAAGTCTGAATACTGAGAAGACGGGGGCGGGGGGCGCTCTACATACTGGAGATAAGTAATACTGGCACCAAGAACTCTCCATTTGCTAAACCCACTCACAAGACCTTTCGTAATGTCCCTCTCATCCAGGTGCTACTCAATGCATCCTGATACGTATGCTGAGTAACGTTGTTTCCTCCTGTGGTTGTCCCTCTCCAAGGGCTGAATCCACTAATTTGATGCTCTAGGGTTGGCTGATGCTGCCTCCCAGCTTCCAGGCCATCCAGGGACTGGACTCAGGGTACCTGGAGTGCTCAAGGTGCTTTGATGACAACCATTACCCACCCCCATCTTTCTTTCCACTGTCCTTCCGTCTTGCCCCTCCTTCATTCATTCAACACTCACTAAGGGCCCACCGCCAGGCACTGTGCGAAATGATGGTTCTCATTTTATGCTGTGAACTGTGTGAGTCCAGGGACCGGGTCTGTTTTGTATTTTTAGAACCCTGCCCAGCATGGAACAGGTGCCCGGGAAACTCCTCCTGAACGAATGGGCAAGAGACAGCCCCTGCTCTGGGGAGGCTAACCATCCAGTGAGGGACACAGATAGGCAAATGGTCGGTCCATGACCAAGGATAAGCATCCTGTAGACGTCCATCGTAAGCCAGCCCTGGGCACTCAGGAAGACTTCGTGGTGTAGTGGGATCTGAACTTGAACGTGAGGATCCCCTGGAACACGTCAACACCCCAGTGTACCCCCCTCCCGAGGAATTAAATCAGAATGTACATGGATGGGGGAAACCCAGGCATCCAGGAGTTTTTGAAACTCTCCAGGCAATCCTGGTGTGTAGCCTGAGTAGGGAACTGCGGCCCTAAATCCTTTCAACTCCGTGTGTGGGGGCCTTGACGCGACAGCCCCCACATCACCAGGGAGCCGGTTAGACACGCAGAATCCCAAACCCGACTCCAGACCTACAGAATCTGGATGTGCATTTTACGAAGATTCCCGGGTGCTATGTATGAGCTGCTCTGGGGGATGTGCCCTTCATACCGAATCCTGAAGGACTAAAAAGTCAGCACAGGGGAGTGAGGGATAGAAAGGGACAGGTGTTCTGGGGAGAGGCAGCAGTGTGAGCAAGGCCAGGGAAACAAAGGGGAATGCCAACTAGGTCAGGCCAGCTAGATCCCAGTCCCCGGAAGGTGGAGGGGAGTGCTGGGGGACTAGATCCTTCTAGGCTGTGGAAACAATGCTAGGGAGTCTGGACTTTATTCTGAGGCCTGGGGGTGCCACTGAAGGGTTTTTAAGCTGGGGAGCCGCTTGCTCAGATCCCCTCAAGACACACTGCTTCCCCCATTTCAGTGCTTCCGTTCATTCCATTTCCCTGGCCTGAAGTGCCTTCCTTCTTTCCCGCCATCAAAATCCCACCCATCTTTTCTGCACTAACTCAAATGCCTTCTAGGTCCCGAGGCCGGAAATGAGCTGTTGACCCCAAACTTCTGTGGCATGTGGGATGGACCACCAAGAAGCCTTTACACAGCTGCTCTATTCTTGCAGTTATATTTTGTCTACGATCTTATCTTTCCGGCTTCTAGACCAAGACTTTTCAAAGAATCGTTTCCAAGCATCACCTAACTCAGGACATCCAAGGGTGCTCGTTGGACAACAAAACCCAAGACTCCCCAAATCAGTTTCACTGTGTGGGGTCCGGATGTCTGCATTCAAGGAGGACTCTATGACTGTCCCAGCTAGAGACTCAAGGCACAAGACTGTGGGCTCCCCGAGATCCCAGGCATCTCACAAATCCTAGCGTGGGACACTGCCCCTCTGTGTATAACTGTGGCACGCCACTGGCCAGGCAAACGAGTGAATGAAGAGTTTTCCCCCTTTCCCTCGACCCACCCATGATTAAGTAACAAATCAAGGTGCTCCCAAAAACAAACCTAGAAAGCTTATGGGAACTTAATGAAATACGGTAGAAACGTCCTCCCTCACTCCTGATTTGCATTCAGTCTGCTGGTCTATGCTCAGAAAGGGCTTTGCCACAACACCCGGGAACGGGTCTGGTTTCCCTCATCATGGATTTAAGATGCACAAAACCGGAATCAAACTTGCCCACAGAGGTAAGGGAAGAACCCACAGAGATATCAGGTAGCTTTGAAAGCATCGGGGAAAGTTCCTCTTCGTTACTATTAATTTTCTTTCTTTCTTTTTTTTTTTTTTTTAAAGATTTTATTTATTTATTTATTTGACAGAGATAGAGACAGCCAGCGAGAGGGAACACAAGCAGGGGGAGTGGGAGAGGAAGAAGCAGGCTCATAGCAGAGGAGCCTGATGTGGGGCTCAATCCCATAACGCCGGGATCACACCCTGAGCCGAAGGCAGACGCTTAATGACTGTGCCACCCAGGCGCCCCTACTATTAACTTTCTAGATTAACTTTCTAGATCGGTCATTTACGACCTAAGGAACACAAACACATTCTTCCTCATATCAGCTGTGCTTGTGACGGTTCCGTATCCCTCCTGCTAGATCTATTTTTTAAGATTTTATTTATTTATTTAGAAGAGAAAGAACGAGAGTGAGCACAAGCATGGGGAAGAGAGGGGGAGAGAGAAGCAGATTCCCCGTTGAGCAGGGAGCCGGACCCGGGACTGGATCCCAGGACCCTGGGATCATGACCTGAGCTGAAGGCAGACGCTTGAGGGACTGAGCCACCCGGACGCCCCCCTCCTGCTAGATGTGAAGCAACTTGCAGACGGGACGTTGGCCCACGCACCCCGGGGACCCTCCTGACAGCTCAGCATCGCTGAGGGGGACTCGATAAAAGTATGATGAATGAATGAAAGACGACTATGTCACAGAGGCCCAAAAGCTGTAGAGAAGAGCTCTTTTGGAATCTGCACCTGCATAGGAATTCCCCAAACACCTGTGGAGGCCAGTGCCTCCTGTTTGCTCAGCCTATCAAAGAGGGCAGCTGCTACGTTCCCTCCCGTGACCTTTCATTCATCTGCCAGGAAAGGGCTGTGATCTTCCCCCACATACAGACACTCTCAGCATGTAATCGTGCTGCCCTCCCTCCCCCCCAAGCAAAGAGACCTGCCCTTTAATGTCAATCTGGTAAAATTCCACCGAAAAGTTCATTTCATTGGAACATTTTCACAAATGAAAATAACAAGGAGATAATAAAGGCATCCGGTTTTACTGGTTTAAGGGGGAGGTTGTCTTACTGAAGTCATCTGCAAAAGGAAAGAGCTACAAAACACTGCCCTACTTTTCTCTGTCATCTGAATCCCACGTTCAGTTCCTGAATTTCCAGACCACCTCCTTTTCGAGATCCCAAACCCACCCTGAAAAGGGGAATTATTGTCCTGTTTGGTATCTGCACATGGAATGAACTGCTATTTCATAGCCATGGTGGACATGCAGTAGCCTTTTTTTTTTTTTTAAAGATTTTATTTTTAAGTTATTTGTACCCCCAGCGTGGGGCTGGAACTCACGACCCTGAGATGAAGGGTGGCATACTCCACCGATGGAACCAGCCAGGATCCTCGCATGCAGTTGTCTTTAAGTTGTAATTGCAAGGCATGATGTTTCTCTGGTAGGGACCACCTTTACAGTATGATGTGAAAAAATGTAAATTAAGTCATTTCACATAGAACCGAAGACTTCTGGCTTTCCTGGAAAAATCAAGGTGGCTATCACGTAGCAATCACCCGGGGTTGACCCGTTCAAGGGAGGGACTCTCCCTATGAGGCTCGCCAGCTCCTGCACCTGCCTGACTTGGCTGCCCTGTGGTGACCAGAGAGAAGGAGGCAGGGCTCCTCTCCCAAAGATACTTATGTTTGCGTATTTTTTTTTTAAGATTTTATTTATTTGAGAGAGAGAGAGAGAGAGAGAGAGAGAGAATGAACAGGGGGAAGAGGCAGAGGCAGAGAGAGAAGCAGCCTCCCTACTGAGCAGGGAGCCAGATGCGGGACTCAATCCCAGGACCCTGGGATCATGACCTGAGCTGAAGGTAGATGCTTAACCCATTGGGCCACCCAGGTGCCTGTTTGTGTATTGTTAATAAAGAGTAAAAATACATGCTCGCAAAGAGGGAAAAAGGAGTGTTGGTCACAGTAAGACCCAATGATTACATCGAGTTGAGGAAGACTGGAAACAGAATGGCCACCTAGGGAAGGCCACCGGTGTGAGCAAGTGCTCAGCAGCAGAAGCAGACAAGAGGGCTGGAAATCACCCGTTTGGCGGGAGGGCAGGTTTCCTACAGGGGGAAAGGAAGAAGATGGCAGACAGGAGAAAGGGTAGAGGGGTCGCCCAGGGCCTTAGATCCAGAGCCGTGGGCTGTGGGCTGTGTTCTAGGGGCAAACTAGAGTGCTGGCAGGTTTGCCGCCAGCGGCTTGACAAAGGACAGTGGGGTTTCGGACTGATCAAGGGGGTGGCCGTATCGGAGATGCACGGGAAAAAAGTGGGACCAGAAATGGGGACCCTGGGGAGCCTCTCAGGAAGGGACAGTAGCAGCAACCGGCCTGCTTGAGTGGTGGCAGCCAGAACGCGGAGGAAGAGGCTGGGGTGGGTGCTGGGAGGTGAGAACCACCCTGGCCTGGGGAGCAGAGGCACTGGGGGGAGAGGGAGAGGAAGGGCTGGGAAGGTCGTGCCACACACAGGTACCCAAGAGAGGGGCACGCTGTTTGTTCTGGTTTCAAGTGCCCACAGGCTGTGGATGTGGGATGTGTATTTGGGCAAGGGTGGGGGGTGGGGGGCAGTTGCAAGTGATGAATTTGGTTTGAGACCCATTAAGTGTCAGGAAGTGACCTGCCGCCCTCTGAGAGACAGATGTGCAGACCAGGGGCGCGCACGCAGGGAGCCACTGAGTGGCTAGGACAACTGGGACCGAGAGATGGGCTTGCTTTCTGAGAAAGACATCTGTACCACCAAACCAGAGACCTTTCTGCTCCACTGCGAGAAATAGTGGAGATTCAATTCTTCCCTAGGTAGCCTTAGAAACCAAGCCAAACTGTTGTCCTGGAGACTCCCAACCACTCCAAGTTTTTACTGAGCCCTTGGCATGATGGATGGGGCTCAGTTTACCCAGAGACAGTAAAATCAGAGGAAGGGGGTTAAGGGCAGCTGTTCTCTCTACTCCTAGGTGCAAAACAGCCACAACGAAGCCAACGTCTATTTAAACCAGCAAATTGATCATTGTAACTGTTTTTCTCTTAAAAAAAAAACACCTCACATTTTAAGCCCTATCCCGGCTTCTCAAAGCCTCTCTTATAAAGAACCCAAAAGTGAAAGATGCCAAAATAATCCCAGACCTTAAAGAGGCCTTGATTTATCATTTCACAACTGGTTCCCATGCACCCCACCTCCCGCTTTCCACGGCTTTCCATTTTTTTCAGAACTCGACTATAAATTCTGCCATCAGAGCAGGGGAGGCAGGCATGGTGGTGATGGACAGCGGACCCAGGGTGGGGAAGGCAAAGTGCAGCTCCCGACTGGGAACAGATAGGCATGCACGCTGGCCAAAGCTGGCTCACAAGCTTTCTCATAGAATGTTCTAGTTCTGACTCAACCAGCCAGCAACCCTCCCTCCTCCAGGCCCTCCCCATCTGCCAGCCCAGGGCTCTCTTCTGCTCCTAGCGCCTGGCTGTGCCCACTCCTGCTCGCAGGGGGCGGGGGTGGGGGGAGAGGGGATGCCTCTACTCTCTACTCCTGTTTCATTTTGGTTTAGGTTTGTTTTTTTGTTTTTTTTTTTTTTTTGGAAAAATACCAGGTTAATCAATCCTACCTAATTAAAAAATAAAGTTCACCTGTGTTCCCTCAACTTCTCAAATATATATTTTTTAAGAGCACATGAAAATACACAAGTCAGGAACAATGAGCCCAAGCACGAGAACTGATTAATAGTACAATGAATTCAGTTACAAAACATAAAAGTAACAGCTTAAGGCAAAGTTAATCTACCTTGTTCACATCCCAGCGTTTCTGCTACAGAAGTGTGGGGCTCTTCCTTGCGTCCTTTAAGCAAAGGGGGCATTTCCCATTTCATTTGGGGAAGGGAGAGCGGGGCCGGCCCATGACCACGAGGCTCCAGGTAAATGTGGAAGTCCGGCCCTCTGTCTTTGATGCCCAAGTGATTTATTTCCTTATGTGCTCCGTTCCCACGTCCTGGTTCTCCCCTGCCCAGCACCCAGAGACCCCATGCCACTGCCCCCACCTACTAAGACCCACAGTGTCACACCTCACCCACCCCACCTCCCACCAGGGTATAAAATGATTTCTCAATCTCCGATTTCCCTAATATGGATGGTTTCCCAGTGATACAGATTTTTTTAAACCAAACTATGTTACTCTTAAAGGTAAACTCTTTGGCCTCTCCACTCCCTCCCCCTGACCATATTCAGCCTTTGTGTCTATATTAGTAATCTGTTGACTTCAATCACTGGTCATAACTTGGCAGCCAGACAGCCAGGTCCAGTTGGCAGTGATGATTTTCACTTGGGCAGAATTTTAAAGATTGGCAAATTTGACAGAAAATCAGGTTTCTCTTCTTCTCAAAAAAGAAAGGAAAGGAGAGGCGGCAGCTGATCTGGCAGCCCAGGGCCCACAGTTCCAGGTGGCAGCGAGTCCTGGCGCCTCAAGAGCAGCCATCTTGTCTAGATGGGCACATGATGTACCCACCTCCCCCAAATGCTGGATACCTGGTCTGCACCTCTCATGTTCTTGACCTGACTGGCATTTGAATTCGTGAGCCCTGGCCTATCTGACTCTAAACGACGGCACAGGGAAGTACAGAATTTCACGGAAGTGAGGAGAAGCCATATTTCAAGGTATGGGTCCTTCCTAGCCTTTGGCTACAGATCCGGCCGTCTGCAAAGCCCTAACCCAAACATCCCTGTTTTTCATTTCTTATCAATTCAGGAAATCTAGAAACAAGTCACTGTTGGTTGCTTCACTATTTGTTTTTTAAAGATTTTTTATTTATTTATTTGACAGAGATAGACACAGCCAGCGAGAGAGGGAACACAAGCAGGGGGAGTGGGAGAGGAAGAAGCAGGCTCCTAGCAGAGGAGCCTGATGTGGGGCTCAATCCCATAACACTGGGATCACGCCCTGAGCCAAGGCAGACGCTCAACCGCTATGCCACCCAGGCGCCCCTGGTTGCTTCACTATTGAGACCAAGGAAAGAAATCACAGTACGGGAAGCAGATTTTTTCGGGGAACACGGGAGGCATTTATTATCGGGGGGGGGTCTCTCTTCTTTGCCCTCAGTACCCCTCTTTCCTTTCCTCCCGGCTCATCTCCTACATTTCCTTCCTATCCCTGTCCTCCCTGGCCCTACCCATCTCGCCCTCGACCAGTCATGTGTTACCACAGGAACACAGATCTCTCCGTGGTCTGCCAGGGCCATCCCACTTAACCCCAACCCTCAAGGCTCTGGCGTGTCACGGAAAGTTACGAACTTCTGAGAGGTACCATGGGAAGAAAGAGTTCAGCAACGCGATGGCCACAAACCACGAACGCTGGCCACATCTGGTCACTGTTCTTTACAAAACTGAAAAACTTTATCAAACACTCGATGGGGGGCCTTCCAGCCTATGCAGATTTAAGGGCTGATTTCACATGCACCCAAATCAAGTATTCTAGGGAAAAGCAAACAAACTCAGAAACCGGGAGGCCAGGAAGCGAACAGTCTCCCCGGAGCTTCTAACTTGCTGACTGGCATGAGTGATCCCAGACGAGAGCCACAGTGAGTCAGATCCAGCGTTCTAACCTTGCCACTTTTATGACAGTGACAAGGAGAGAAATGCCTCTCCTTGTTAGCTAGATGACAAAAGCTAGATGTGCCCCCAACTTAACCTAGTTTACTCGGAGAACCTATTGTCATTCTCTATGAAACTGTTTTGAACTTTTAAACCAGGAACCCCCAGTCTTCCCCGAAGTTGTTTGTGCTGCTTGAAACCACAGGACTCGAGAGAAATTAGTCGTTATAAGCATTAGCCCTTATTTTTAATGGCTTTTTAAAATTTGCCGAAAAATACAGATAATGTAAAATTTACTATTTTAACATGCAAGTCCATTGCCATTTATTACATCGACAATGTTGTACGACCACTGCTACCACCTTACTGCAGAACTCCTTGGCCATCCCAAAAGGAAACCTCAGACCCATTAAGGAGTCTCTCCCCATTCCTCCCCAACCCCTAACTCCTGGCAACCACTGATCTGTCCTCTGTCTCTATGGATTTGCTTATTCTAGACATTTCATGTAAATGGAATCCTACCAGACGTGGTCTTTTGATTCTGGCTTCTTTCATTTACTAGAATGTTTCGAAGTTCATCCATACTGTAGCATGTATTGGTACTTATTTCTTTTCTGGTTGAGTAGTATTCCACTGTAGGGTATGTGTGGAAGTTTTTGCAAAATGACTGATGGTCACTGGAGAGTATATTGCCGCAAGCTACCAAATGCAAGGAATTTACCTATGTGACAGGTGGTATTTCTTTTTGAGGGTCCTAGACATGAGAGTACTGGACCAAATCCAAGTGTACCCTATCCATACCACTCACAAGAAATGTTCTATGGCTACTCAAATCTCACCCTTCCAGGCTGACAAGGCCTTCAAAATAGTTTGAAAACTCAGAAAATCCTCACCCACATGACATCAGTCGCCTTCCAAATAAATCCAATTCGAAGGCAATCGTCTTGCCTGTTGCTAGGAATCAGAATGACAGATCCAGTCGGAAGACCTCAAGAAGATCAAGGTCTAGCAAGAAGATAAACACCCAAACAATGTCCCCACAGTGTGATGACTTATCAGGATGAAAATCTAACCCGTGATGAGTTAAGTCCACGAAGTATTCCACCTGAGGGAGCACATAAGCTTACTATGTGGGCAGGCCACGCTTTGGTTTCGCATCTTACATTCTTGATAGCCAAGGTCTTCAGAGAAAAGCCTGTGATGGGACAGGTGTTGCTTTCCTGAGTAGCTGGAGCCTTATGATCCTGTATGTGTAGCATCTGCTAGGTTTGCCTAAGGCCCACACGAAAGTGCATTCATCTTTAAAAGTCTTCCTGTGGTTTAAACCAGCTTGGAAAGGGTGTATTAGCAATACACCTAGAACCTTCACTACTATTCGTTCCCTCCTTAGATATTAAAATGTGAACTAACACAGTAATCCATGGGAAACTTCACTGTTTATATTTTCCCTCCCCTCCCCAATGTTCTAATTTTGAAAGATTTAGAACCTACAGAAAAGTAGAAGAAAAATACTACAGAGAGCACCTGCATACCCCTCATTGAGATTCACCATGTAACACTGGTGAACAATTGTCATATTTAATTATCTAATAAGTAAATAATAATTAGGGTATATATTTTCTCTGTATTTGTATTACGTGTGTGTGTGTGTTGTGCTGAGACTTTGGAAAGCAAGCAGCAAACACATGACACCTCATTCCCAAAAGCTTTAGCATGCATCTTTTAAGAACAAGGACATTCTCCGAGAAAGCACAAAATCACTGATATAACCAAAAATTTTCACACTGACACAATAACTTTATCTAATACTCAGTCCATATTCAAATGCTCCTCAAGGTCCCAAAGATGTTCTTTCAGCTGTGTGTTTTTGATCCAGGGCCCAATGAAAATCACAAGGTGCATCTTCTGTACCCTTTAATCTACAACAGTTATTACATCTTTCTCTTTCTTCCACGACAATGACACTTTCAAAGGGTCCAAGATGTTGTCTCATAGATCGTCCACCAATCTGCACTAGTCTATTTCTCTTGATCAGATCCGAGTTAACAACTTTTTTTTTAGTTTTGCACTTTATTATTTTTTTAATGACTTTTTATTATATTATGTTAGTCGCCACACGAGTTAACAATTTGACATAAATACGATGGAGTATTTACTTCCTGCTGCGTCACTCCTGGAGCCATGTAATACTAGGTTGTCTCCAGTGCTGGTGACGCTAAGTGTGCTCACTTCGTTCAGGTATTTTTCTTCCTTCATAATTAATAAATAAACTGTGGGGTCATAATTTGAGATTCTGAATATCCCACTTCCCATAACCTTTTTACCTAATAGTTCAGTATCCATAGAGGATTCTGAAACAACTATACTGGCAGGTGCAAAATGGTGATTTTATAATTTTATTCTTCTTGTACATTTATTAGCTGGCGAGAAGACCCTCTCTTCAGCATCACCTCTGCCTTTTTTGATTACTGATGTGGACTCATGAATGCGTTTTTTAAACCCAGTGTTTATTGCCATCATTATTATTTTTATTGCTTCAATTGCCCCAAATCTGACCACGGGATGTCCCTTTAAGGCAGCTCCTATACTCTTTTCATTTTCCTTCATCATTGTTTGTGTATTTCCTTGACTTCTGACACAAGATATTCTAGGCTTGCCTTATATTTCTCTGCCCTAGACCTAGAATTAGCTGTTTCTGCAAGAAGCCTTGGTTCCCTTTCATGGTAAATAGTATTTAGAAATCAAAATCTGGGTGGTAATTGTGCTCATTGCTACTGGAATATCATTCCTTCTAGGCTCTTTCAGTGGTTAAAAGCAGGAAATTTATTACTCTTTAATCATGAGTACAATGATACTTAAAATTCAAATCTAACAACCAAAGACTTCGTTCTTACTTTTCCCATTTGCTATTTGTATCTCTCCAGTTTTTAAGTGCATTGATATACTTACTCACTTACTCTCTCCTACTAACACACAAAGTAGATTCAGAATTACTCTACTAATACCATTCCCAACAACAAACCTACTTAGTAGAGTCTGAGATTTCTGTAGTTCATCATTTCGGGAATATATTCAACTAAAGGTATACAAAGAACTCTATTCAAAAGTTACTTGAATTCTTTTTTACTTAATAAACTCTGTATTTTTAATTAACAGATTTGTTTGCCATTTAGAAGCTTATCCCTTAAGACAACAGAACCTATAAACCTAAAGACCTCAACATTAAAGAAAAATGACTGTATCAAAATGATTTATGCCACAAACTAAAAAATTCAAATAATTATAAAAAAGATTTACTTAAAAAAAAAGCAATATCTGTCTCCCCCTTCTCACTACTCCATCATTAGTCCCCACAGTTTTTTTACTCTCCACAATTTAAAATCATGTGCTTAGACCATAATCTCTAAATTCCATCAATTTTAGATATTACATAGTCATTTCCTCTTTCATTGTAGGAGGACTTAGCTCTTTTAAACTCCGCCTCTTCTCTTTCCCATCTACTGTACACTTAAATCATACACTTAGGTTATTTTAACAACTAACATCTAAATTATTATGGCTATGTACACATTCACTCATAAGTAATGCATTGTAACTATATTTCCTTTTTTTGTATTACCTTTCGTTTTCCTGGAGTTAATAATTGCCTTTCTTTTTCAATTGCTTAGATTCCCTGCTACAAAATCTCACACTCTCCAACAGCCTCTCAGTGCATTTTTTCATCTAGGAAAATATAGCATTCTATTTTCCCCCCAACCTCTAAATCTATTCTGGAATGGTGATTCTCTTGGTCTGTTGCACAGCTGATATCCCAAGTGTTCCCACTGCTATCATCCAGGGAATTCTCTTTTACTCCTCTCCTTCATTTCTGGCATCAGAGACCCCCTTTCTAGAGTAACTTTCTCATTTAAGGAAAGTACATCTGCCAGGACCTTCCTACAATACTTCACTGCCATCCAGTGTTTTTCATGAGATACTGGATGCCATTCTGATTTCAGATCCTTTGAACATTCTCTCCCCCTACCCTCTTGTGCTCCCTTCCACTTACTTTCGGAAACTTACGGGAATTTCTTTTTACCCGTATGTTTTGAAATTTCATTATGCTGTGCCTTGACATGGGTCTTTTTCTCATTTATTAAGCTGAGTACCCAGTGGATTCTTTCAAGATGGTCACTCCTGTCCCTCAGTTCTAGGGAAATCTCTTGCATTCTTTCCCTCGAAAATTTCCTTGCCCCTATTTTCTCAATGTGGCATTCCTACTGTTTGGATCTTGGGCTGATCCTCTAATTTTTACACCCTCCCTGGTCTTCGGTTCTGATTTCTGGAAGGTTTCTTCAACTTTACCTTCTAATCTCTAAAACTGCAGGGGATGGGCCATGGTCCTTTATGTTTGTCACTTTTTTCACAGATAACTTCTCAGTTCATTCTTTCCTAAAGAGATAGAAAGGAAATAACTGAAAGATATAAGCCAATCTAATTATAAGATATGAAGCCCCACCGTTGCACATTTGTTCATATCTATAATTATTTAATATGGTAGGTCCACCTGCCAAGCAGTAGAAATGGTATCATTCCTTCCAGTAGCTCAATGTGACAACAACACTGCTTTTTTTTTTTTGTTATTGAAATGTATATGTTGTCTGAAAGTCTGAGATTCATGTTGCTAGGGGTGAACAGCTGTAATCAAATAGTTTTCTAGAATACATATAAAGCTTTTTCTAATTCAACAGGTCCATAAGGAACTTCTGAAAGAAGAAACATGAAAGCAAGAAAGCAAGAAAGAAAAGAAAAGAAAAGAAAAGAAAAGAAAGGAAAGGAAAGGAAAGGAAAGGAAAGGAAAGGAAAGGAAAGGAAAGGAAAAGAAAAGAAAAGAAAAGAAAAGAAAAGAAAAGAAAAGAAAAGAAAAGAAAAGAAAAGAAAAATAAAATAGAATCTGGGGAAACACCTCAGATGATTTTAGTGAGATAGATACTTAGAACATCTCAATGGTCCCCACATAAAGAGCCTATGGGCCAGGAATTATCTGTTGTCTCTTAGCACTATACCTGCCCTTCTTCGCTCTGTTCTGTCATGCTGGAGTTTGCAAACCACCTTTGGAGTTTGGAAACCACCTTTCCCAGGTTCCCTTGCCAGCTAGCTTCCTATTACATTTTGCCAATATTAGGCACTAGAAAGACTTCAGAAAGCAAGAAGGATGAAAGCTGTCCTTCTTCCTCTCTTTCCCCATCTGCTTCTAGCAGTGTCTCTGCAAGTTTCTTAATTCCCTCAGTGATCCCAGCTGTGGCCATGGCAGCCTCTCTTGCGGTCCCAGCACGAGCAAGACAGCTCTCCTCTGGTCTGATGTCATCCAACCATGGTCCTGCTGTTCCAGCACTGGCTGGGCAGCAGTCCCAGGAGGGCAACAGTATGTGCCTGTGCTCTGGAATACGTTTCTGCGCCTTACTATGCCCATGTCTATGAGTGGTAGCTGCCTCACACAGGTACTAATGTCTGGATTACCTCAACCTCCGTCCTTCCGACAGTGTTGCAGCAAGTTCTCTGTATTACGTCTCCTCTGGGTGAAACACCTAGTATGGTTACTCCTTTTCCTGATTGGCCCCTGACTGGTAGAGCCTCCCTGAGGGATTAAAAAAAAAGTTTTTTTAAAGCAGCTAGACATCTTCATTACCAGAAAGAGCTAAGGGCATGAAGCCTCATCTATGGTTATGATTGCAAAAGTACAATCTGAGTTTATTACTTAGGTAAAGTCAGAGGTCTCTAGAAGATGGTGAAGCGACCCTAATGCGAACTCCGAAGTGAAAGAGGATATCCACCACTTTCCAAACTAAGCAGCCAGATGCATGACAGACCCTTCTCCATGAAGTCTGACTGATACCAAAATGGTTGGCATACTGCTAACATGACCAAAGAACAAAACCCCAAACACCTCTTATGAGGAGATAAAAATGAGCTGGGAAAAGGTGGCTTCAGTCTTCAATTTTGCAAAAAGGCAGTCACGCGGCATCACTCGGGAGTTAATTCACTAGCTTCAACACACTTTAACATGAGTCATGGATATGGCAAGAAAATGTATACAAAAGGTATTTTTACAAAGTAAGCTGTAGGGTATATCATAAAGCCATGATACAACAACATTTTTTAAAATGTGCTTTTGGACTATTCCTGTCTTCTGTTCTATTCGGTAGCACACTTCCAGATGGCACCATGCTCTGTGACACAGCGAGGAGACAAAGTGGCTGGCTGGAACACACCCAACAGAGCGGAGGAGGCCAGGGCTTTGCGGAAGCTGGCTATGAGGGCAGGGGGAGGCTGAGGAGGGAGGCCTTTGGAAGGTATATTCTTTACTGAGACGAGGAATAGAGAAGACAGTGAGGAGAGGAAGACAGAAGTCTGACAGTTTTCCTGAAAGAAAACAGGAAAGAAGACGAAAAAGGCCTGGAAAGAGAGGAGAGTACGGAGCGCACAGGGAGAGCCCAGCACCCAGGGCCAGAGATGCATCTTCAAGAGTCATGACTTAAGGCTGCACTGACTGTCACAGTCCGGAGCCCTTTAAGGCAAGCCCCTTGGGGGCTGTTCCTGCCCCAGGCCTGTGAGCTCAGAGAAACCTACTTAGAATGACACTGGACCCTTGAACCAAGATGGGTTAGAGGCGCTGACCCCCACGCTGTTGAAAATCCATGTATAACTTTTGATTCCCCCAAAATGTAACTTGACAGCCTGCTGCTGACCGGAAGCCTTGCTGATAACAGTCCATTAACACACGTTCTGTATGTTGTATGTGCTCTACACTGCATTCTTCCAGTAAAGGAAGCTAGAGGGAAGAAAATGTCATTTAAAAAAATCACGAGGAAGAGAGAATGCATTTATAGTACTATACTGCATTTATTGGAAGAAAAAAATCTATGTAGGAGTGGACCTGCACAGTTCAAGCCCACGTTGTTCAAGGGTCAAGTGTGTTTATGGCATCCCCCCACCAGAGCTCAGAAGCTTGAGCCTGACCTGGAACATCAGCAAGGAGGAGAAGAGATATTATCGCCTGTGGGAGTAACTACTACCTTCTAAATAAACCCATCAACCCAGAGGGGAAAGGTTGAATAGAGAGCCTCAAATCTGTAGGCAGAAAATCTCCAAAGGTCTCCTTATTACTTTCCATTACCTACAAACCTGACAGTGTTCTGGGCTTTTGGCAATGCCAGAGGCCCCCGATTTGGCTTCTTTGAAATGAAGGGTGCAGATAAACAAGTTTGTATGTTGCTCGGACAGAAAAACTCAGGAAAACTATCAGGTTCATTCTGAGCGTTACTGGTATAATCAGTAGTAATTTGATCTTTTTCCAAAAAATCCAAAAAACCAAAAAACAAAACACCCCATGTAATACGTGCCTTTAAATATGTAGGTCTTCTATCTGCCCCAGGCAGGTTGTTCTGTTTAGCTCTGTGAGGGTTAGAAGAACAGCCATAGGACAAAGAGAAGCTCCTTCCAGATGGTTCTCCTTCCCCTCTCCCTTCACATATAAAATTGTATCACAATTATAGTCTCCACTTTGCAAAGTGCTTAGAAATATTTACTTAGTACTGACAGGCTAAAAGGGCTCTTGTTCTGAAAAATTTGCCTAAGGTCTAGAATTTTCGCCACCTGGTAATAAAGGTGCTTTTGGGGGATGGGAGGGTGAGGGAAGAATATTTAAAGTCCAGCACATCTGGCTATTAAATTGATTGGAGCCAGCACATGCTACCAAAAATATAAGACACAGCTAAGAAATACTATGAAGGAGGAAAACCACAGAAGCCGCTCCAGCCGGAAGAAAGAGAAGCAGAGCTGAAAAGACAGGCAGAAGAGACGTAAATTTGGATCGCAAGGAGGATGACCTTTGGACAGACTGGAAGTTTAACCTTGCTAAGGACGGCACGGCGAGTACAAAACAGACTCAGCACCACAGTTAAGGTGAGCCTGATGCCTGACCAAAATGAAAAAGCACGTCCCCCAACTCTTAGGGGCTTCATTACCTGTAAACAAAATGGCAGTCAGAGCAGCAAGGTGGGGCAAAAGGCATCCTTGATTTTTGAAGGATAAATACGCTAACAGTCACGTTACTGAAATTATATGAAAAGCGTAATGCCAGAGGGCTGATGACAGAAAGAGGGGCGTCTCTGGAAATCAAACATTCCAGGCAGAAAACTTTCCTCTCAGGTTTCAGAAATAAATTGCCAATACTTTGGATATAGGGATGTATCAGTGACCAGTTAACTGTGCTTTCCTAATATTATTTTTTAAAAAGATTTTATTTATTTATTTGGCAGAGAGAGAGAGACAGCGAGAGAGGGAACACAGCAGTGAGAGTGGGAGAAGCAGACTCCCTGCTGAGCAGGAAGCCCAATACGAGGCTCGATCCCAGGGTCCCCTGGGATCATGACCTGAACTGAAGGCAGACGGTTTAACGACTGAGCCACCCTGTGCTTTTCTAATATTAGTAGGAATGACAAAAATAAGATACGGCAACAATAATGCTTAATTCCCCTACATTTATTTGTGAGATATCCTCTAATTTTTGAGGGCATTTTTGTTCCCTTCTCTATTTTGCTTAGGCTAATCTGTATCGATATAATTAAGATTCTATTACCATACCACATAAAACACGGTTGTACGGGACAGTATTGTACATTATTTTATAATGATGCCAAGGAATTTTAGAAATTGTATTACTATAACTTTACCATAATTTCATGTAGTGAAATTTCATTTGTTTTTTAAATTAAAAAAAAATTTATTGTGGTTAAATGTGCGTACCATGAAATTTACCCCACAAATCATCCTTAAGTGTGTAGTTCGGTTGGCACTAAGTCTGTTCACAGTGTTGTGTGACCACCATATTTATTCATTCTTGAAAGTGACCATTTTCTGGGGCGCCTGGGTGGCTCAGGGGCCCATAAGTGTCTGCCTTCAGCTCAGGTCATGATCTCAGGGTCCTGGGATCGAGTCCCGCATCAGGCTTCCTACTTAGCGGGGAGTCTGCTTCTCCCTCGCCTTCTGCCCCTCTCCCCGCTCATGCTCTCTCTCTCTCAAATAAATAAATAAAATAAAATTTTTAAAAGTGACCCTTTTCCAGTTTCTTTTCATTTCTCTGAGTATTTACAGGGAGGAAGCTACAGCAGACCCATGCCAACAGAACAATGAAAACTCTCAGATCCATATCTATAAGAAAATTTTTAAAAAATATACAAGGCTTTTCAGAAATCCTGAAGTCATTTTGAAAGGAGCTAGAGCTTCAAGGGCCCAAGTCTCTAACCAGCATGAGTGAGCGGACATGGGGAGGCTGCTGAGGAGACACAAGGCCGACACAGGTGCATGCCCGATGTGCAGATGCGAGCAGAGACCCGAGGTGCCGGCCACAGGAGGCGGCCCAGGTCACGCACCGCTGAGACTCAAGTCCAATACAAAGAGCATTCTGCTGCTAATCCGGAGAAATTGATCTCCCCGTTCACACACACGGGCCGAGAAAACTCATCAGTGATTTAAAATGAGCCCCAAATCAATTTTTCTTAGGAATTTAACGCTGGTTCAATGACTGGAAATTGTCATGACTGCTTGGCTCAGAGACAGAAAGAAAAGGTGAGTCAAAGATTAAACACTGAGTCACTGGTGAGGTTGTGCTGGAGGCGATGAAGGGCCCTCTCAAGCTCTCAATAATGCGACAACGTCTAGAGTCCCTTTCTTTAAAGGTCAGAATCTGGCTGATAACACTGCACGTCCAAGGGGCTTGGTAAGGGAGAGTTATCTATTTATGTTTTGAATACCACACGTTCCCTGAAACTACCCAGTCCCTGCGACGTCATTCCAACACAGGCACTGCCAAGTGGGCAAGTGTCATTAGGATCAAGAGGAAGTCACAGGGGCAGACTGTCTGGACCGTAAGCATCGCTTTCCACTTGAGCTGCTGCTCACGGGGGCTCTGAAGCATGCTGAAGGCTGAAGAGCAGGTGTGAGTGGGGATTCGCTCGTGGACAGAACAACACATGGGCCTGTGCTGTTGCTGTGAAGAGATGCTGTGAACAGAGTCAGACGGTACTGGGGCCAGCTACTAGTTATTACGTTTCTACAACGATGACAACTGCTCAACTTCATTTATCGTGGTTGCTGTTTCTCCTGAGCGATGCTGGCTATCACAGCTGATGTCCAAGTAAAACTGCCCCATTCTCTGAGCACCCACCAAAAACTGGCTGGGGCCAGGAGGCCGCCCCAAACAGAGTGGGCACAGGCAATCAGGAAGATAATCTGATAACCTGAATTTCTGTTTTGATAACACACGAAGAAGATACTCCACTTGTGCACAACTGTGACTTTAACAACCCTAAACCCAGCGACACATCCGCTTAACCCATTTTAGAGTTACATTTTTTAAGAGGGGAGAGGGATGAAAGCCTGTACTAAAGACTTAAATCTTTAGCGATGCTTTTCAAAAAATTTAAAAAAAAAGAAAAAAGAGGCCCACCGACTCACTTCTAAAAACGTAACTAAAAATAGCCCAATTTGAGAGAAAAGCGTTCGGAATCTCTAAGAACTACTCTTGAACACAGAACCCAGAGTTATTCCATAACCCCATTCCTTTATTTTCCTATCTGGACACAGAATAAAACCCACCAAACTTTCTCTGTATTTTCCATTAAAAATTTCCTTGTCTTTCTTGTCTTGTTCTGATGAGAAAGATGATAGATGTTGGTTAACGACATTTACAAGCAAGGTAGCAACACGTGGTGATGCAGGTAAAAATCCCTGTTCAGCTACGATTTAATCCTGCAAGTATCTAACTTGGAGCTGGCCAGCCTGTAGGAAATGAGACAGACACAGTTCTGGCCTTGACCCTTGGCTCGTCTCCGACGTATCACTGTGTGCGTGTGTAGGGTACAGCGGGGTTACGAGGGGGTGCCTGATTCTCTGCAAAGGGGTGTGAAAAGAGGATGACAGATTTGGATGAACCTCAAAGAGCGTCTAGTCTAAGCCGCTGGTGTGTTGCATGTACAGAGACATCCAGTGACTTCCCGATCCCGGGCTTACCCAGCCTGGGTGATCTCTGTCACGACCAGAATCCAAGTCTTCATTTCACTTCAATTTACAATATAAAAGAAAATCCATAGATGAGTGGGGAGCACTTGGGTGTAATGGCGAAGTCCTGAAGGGTTAGGTTGGGTTGACAAGACACGTCAAGCAGGTGTTGGGGCACTCTTCCCCTCCACGGGCAGTGGACAGAGAACAGAGGTTAAGTATACCACAAGTATGCAAGGCATATTCTGTCCCAGGCCTCCTGACAGTCTTTCTCAGCCCAGCCAGTCCTCACAGGTCCCACAGGGCCATCTGAAAACATGTGAAGTCGCTGGTGAACACACATTACCAGAAAACACGCACAAACTCGTATGTCAGGGGGTAGCACCCACCGAGGCCCACACGGTGTAATTATTACTCCGGTAACAACAGAAGCCACTCTTGGAAATCACACCTTATCTTTCCAAACCACACCAAGCAAAAACAATAATCAAAAACCGATTCTACTTTGTGATCATTTCTGACCCCTTGATGATAGCCTCGTAGCAGATTACAGAAGCGGGGAGGCCTCTGAGGCTGTCAGCCCCTATCAATCACCTTCCATTAAATAAAGGTTTTCCAATTTTGCGCTTCTCTCAAAGGCTTCATTTGGCCTGGATTAAGCCGAAGCATCAACATTTGAACTTACTGCTCTTATTCCTGCTTCCCAAATAAATGCTATTAGCAGAAAAATGGGCTTTTCCACAGTAGGAACTCGAAAATCAAAGCAGACAACAGTGATGGGGTCACATATACGAGACATCTGACCACAAACGCCTCACACGTGCATTTTACACATTTCACGAGCAACCACAGGGCCCAGAAAGGAGGGAGGATATAAGGGGTGCCCAGAGGAGGAGAGGTCTGCGAGCCGCACGCGTTAGCCCCTGAAATGCATCTGGGCCAATCCCAATACGGTCATCAGAGTGCCGCAGACTTCTCTTGGGTTCCAGAAGCAGGTCTCCTAAGAGTCGCGCTATACGGTTTTACTACTCGGTGTCTGCCGTCCCCGTGACGGCAAAAAGTCATTTTGTCTAAAATGCAACAGACGTGGCAAAGGGAGGGAAGCAGTTTAAAATCAATGGGGAAAAGCATGTTTAAAAAATAAACACCTTAAGCAGAGAGATTCCTCGCATTTCTCTTTGTAATGCTGACAGCTGGGGGCGGGGGGGGGGGATGTTTGCGTATTCAGACACCAAAACCAGAAGATGCAGGCCACACTTTCTATAAATACGATCAAGATTCCACTCACATGCATTTTCCTGTCCCGATAAACAGACTTCGTCATTATTACCTTTAATGGCCACATAAACGTGACAAGAGCCAGGAACAGAGCAGCGAGAACATCAGGCCACGAAGAGGGAAGAGAGAGATCTCAGAGTCATTCCCAACAGGCTGGGGGCAGGGGGGACTGGATGGATGTGACCAAGAGGTCCCCAAGTAGTGCGCTGTGACATGTTTTATTTGGCCCACGTGGACATTTCTTTAAATGTTAATTTACTGTCAACACTAAAATACTGGGAAAGTATACTTGAAGATCCAGATTTCAGGCTTCTCCCAAGAAAACAAGCAGACAGATGACCGGCACGGCATTCCCACTTGGCGACAATGTGCTGTTTACTCTCCCATGTGCCACTGGAGGTCATCGCGGCGGCCCGCTTCATTATGAAGGTTACTGTCTGGTCTCTGAAAGTATTTGAAGGGACCGAGGGAACTTTGAGCCAGAAAAAAACAGGAAGCAAGCATGGGAGAGGAAGCCACTTTGCGGCTGAAGGTAACGAGTGTACAAGGAAGATGCAGAGGCTGAGAAGGCGCTGGGGGCAGGCCAGAAAGACGGACTGGCAGCAGCTGAAGGCACGGACCTTGAACTTCAGCCACAGCCCAGGTCTGAGATGCCCAACTTAAGGCCGACCATGAAGCCGTCCAAGAGAGCAGCAGAAGCAGCTTAAAGTGCCAGGGAAAATGTGCCAAGAAGACTGAGCCCAACGTATTGTGTTCAGTAGAAGCAGGAAGAGGGAAAGCAATGGCAGCCAAAAGGGGGCTGGGTTTGCAGCCGGGGCTCCCCCTGAGATGGCCTAGCCTCCCTGACTAGCCTCACGGCCATGCCTCTCCAGCAGCCGGCCTTGGGCCCAGACGGCCGGTCCTGATTCTTGTTTGAGAAACAGGGTGTCGTTTCCGGCCTTAGTGTCTCCTGCAAACCTGCACTTCCTACTGCCTGGAACATGCCTCTGCCAGATGTCTACCCAACTTTCCAGAATGAGGGGCCCGATGAGGCTGCTTCGACGGTGTCGTGTGAATATCCAGAGGTCTTTATAAATGTGCTTCCCCGAGCTTGCTGCCTTCCTGTCTAACTGCGTGCTCCCTGAGGTTGGCCACCAGGTCTTGTGACTTCTCCTCAGTGCCCAGCTGTGTCACAGGCATCAAGGACGAAGAGGGATTTCCAGCGGACAGAAACTTCTCAATACCAGAATTTATTCAAGGGTGACGGGCGACTCTGGATTTTCACAACATACTGTGGCCAGCAAGTCCAAGTGAGAGAGGGGGGCTGGTTCCTGATACATCACTGGAAGAATAATTCAGCAGTATGTATCAACTTAACACTGGTCCCACCCTGGGCCTAAATAAGTCAACCTGGGAAGTAAGTAATGTGGTTGTAATGGCCGCGTTTTGTTTTGCTTTGTTTTTTTTCCTGGCTGTCCAGAACCAACCCCAATTTCCATTTTGAGCAGCTCCTATCACACAAAGTCCAACATGGTCAGATTGCTCCTCGGCCCACCGCTGGCAGCCAGGCCTGGCCAGCTTGGCACCCCGCTCTGATGAAGAGACGTGGGGGGCAGGGCAGTGAGGCGGTTGGGTGACTCGGCTCCTCTGGCTGTAGCATCCTGGCCTCCTTGCCCACGGAGCGCTGCTTTGCCCCTGGCCCTCCAGCCTCCTGTCCCTTCTCTGGGCTCCAACAACCTCCCAGTCAGGGCCCTGTCGAAATAAGAGTCAGACCCAGTCTCTGATTCTGGCCCTGGAAGCAACCTCACCAAAACCTTGTATGACAGGAACAAATCTCATATACGGAGAAAAGCTTCATGTATGTAATACGGCATGACTTACACAGCAAGATGAGGAAACAGTCTAAAAGCCCCCAAACACCCAGTGCATCATGCAATATGTGCCCTCCTTAATACCCATCACCGGCCTACGCAGATAATTAATCATGGAACATTACATCAAAAACTAAGGGTATACTGTATGGTGACTAACATAACATAATAAAAAATTATTATTAAAAAAAAAAAGCTCCCAAACAAGAGTACCTAAGGAAAGGACAGTGTATCTACTTGATAGAATGGTACTAAAGATACAAAAGAAGAAAGGGCTTATGAGAACATGTTAAAAAGATAGAAGCGTTAAAAATAGAATATTGTCATCATCGTGTAAAAATACTATGAGTAGAAAAAAATGACTAGAGGTACCAAAATGTTAAGATAGAAATAGATTTTCCTTAAAGTTTCAGTTAATCAATTAGCAAAGTACTCGAGGCACTGACAGTCTCCGGCCCTCGGCTCCGAGCCTGGCCGGCTCACACCACTCCAAAGGAACAGTGTTAGCTCTGTATGTTCTAGCAAACCGTCCTCTCCACTTCTGACATGGGTCTCCCCACCTTCCCTTCTGTCCCTCCCCCCTTCCTTTCTTCCCTCCCTCACTCCTCCCACGTGGGATCACAGAATACACATCCTGCTTACTTTGGCTTTCCACTTTGCCAGACCCAGGGGAAGCCTGTCCTACTCACTCCTCAGGCCTCTGCTCCCCTGTTGTGTCCTCCTGGAACCTTGGAGCCCCTAGGCTGGCTGAGATCCTTCTCTGCCTGGGCACCCTGCAGTCACTGGGGATCTATATGGGGACCTTCTCCTCCACTCTAAGTCTCCGGGGCAGGTGCCATGCCCTACCCACCCATCAGCTCCGGGACCGAGCCCAGTGCCTGGCCCACAGATGATGCCCAGTGTTGACAGGGAAGAAGAAAAGAATGAATGGATGAGGAATGAAGCTTGAGGACAAGATGGCTATGAAGGCAGACATGCATCAGCGGAGGACCGGGCATTTCTCCATAGACATGGAATGGAAGACGACACTGGATGTAGAGACAGACACACGAGTCTGCAAAGAATATGGGAGCAGAGTGGGGCGTCTGGGTGGCGCAGTCGTTAAGCGTCTGCCTTCGGCTCAGGGCATGATCCCGGCGTCCTGG
Source organism: Ailuropoda melanoleuca (assembly GCF_002007445.2). NCBI lineage: Eukaryota > Metazoa > Chordata > Mammalia > Carnivora > Ursidae > Ailuropoda > Ailuropoda melanoleuca. The sequence goes on from NC_048234.1 coordinate 3,731,090, forward strand.
GATTAAGCCCCACATCAGGCTTCTCCACTATGAGCCTGCTTCTTCCTCTCCCACTCCCCCTGCTTGTGTACCCTCTCTCGCTCTCTCTCAAATAAATAAATAAGATATTTAAAAAAAAAAGAATAAGGGAGCAGAGGAATTAAACTAGATTATCTCAGTGTAGGAGAAGAGAAAGAAACAGATGATAGGCAAGAAAAATATTGTTTTTTAAAGATTTTATTTATTTATTTGACAGAGATAGAGACAGCCAGCGAGAGAGGGAACACAAGCAGGGGGAGTGGGAGAGGAAGAAGCAGGCTTATAGCGGAGGAGCCTGACGTGGGGCTCAATCCCAGAACGCCGGGATCACGCCCTGAGCCAAAGGCAGACGCTTAACTGCTGTGCCACCCAGGCGCCACAAGAAAAATATTCTTGATAAGCAGTAAGAAACAAAAGAATCCACTGTTATTCTTCTCCATAATTAGGTGTCTAATTATCTGTGTTTGCAGGAGGGTTTTATTTATTTTTTTTTTAGGATTTTATTTATTTATTTGAGAGATAGAGAGAGCATGAGCAGGAGGAAGAGCAGAAGAGAGGGAGAAGCAGACTCCCCGCTGAGCAGGGAGCCCAATGTGGGGCTTGATCCCAAGACCTTGGGATCATGACCTGAGCTGAAGGCAGATGCTTCACCGACTGAGCCAACCAGGTGCCCTGTGGCAGGGTTTTAAAAACAATTCCTTGAGAGATTAAATGGTCTCCAAGGTTAGTTAAATAAACCAGACAACTTAGAATTCAGCTTCCTACCTATGTTGTGTTAGGTTCAAAAGAGCAAATGTAAGAAAAAATATGTTTGCACTTATCCAAGCGAAGGCAGCGCCATCCGTGGTGCCCTGGAGGTGCCCCTTACCAATTTCATGCCCGGTGATGGCTTCGGCCACAAAATTATAGATTTCAGTCTATCTGAAAGAAAACAACTCCATTTCTAATTCAATGAGGACATGAACCTCCCGGCCCCAGAATATCCCTGCGCAACTTTCTCCGGTCATCCTGTTCTCCTTAAAAGACCTTCTCCACTGGCTTCCAACGAGATTCAGGGCCTCTGAGTCTTATTTATCAAGGCAGCTCTGGGCAACCGATTGAAACCCATGCTTTCCCATAGCTGGCGTTTGCTGAGGACACACTAGAACCAGTCACTGTGCCACCAGCTTGCTCTCACTGAATGTGCAGAATAACCATGTGGACGGGGCAGGCGGCTTTCCCAGGCACCCGGGTCCTAAGTGGCAGAGGCCACATCGTGACCCAGCTTGGGCTCCACACCCGCGCTGTGCTGTGCTACCCATAAGCGTCCCTAAGAGAGCCACACGCCAAAACGCTGAAGGCCCATCAAGGGTCCCAGGTTTGGACGGTGTTAGCGCAATGTCAGCCGGGCGGGTTTCGGCCCACATCACTGAAATGTGGCTAAAATCACAATCGACGTGCTTAGACAACATTACGTAATAGTCAATATGCTGAGAAGCAACACTGTCCCTCACCCCGAGTCATTCAGAACTCTCAGTCTGGCGTCTCACAATTGGCTTCGTCCGTCAGACTCAGACGAGGCTCTAGTTTGAATTCTAATGAGGACGAGGCGCACTGAATATTTAACCGCGATGACAAAGATCTTGCTTTTGTGGAGACGCCCTGACACAAGTAACAGATCTGAAAGTACATATAGGGACCGATGGAAAACACCAGCCTAATTTGTGTCTGGACGCTGGAAAAAGACAATATCGTTTCCTCCTTGATGCAATTTGGGGGCTGGGGACGGGCAAGGAAAAGGGAGCAAGAGCCACACAAAGATCTCAGTAAAATTTTTACAGCCGGGGCTCCTGAGTGAAAGGTTTACAAAGACGTGCTTGAATCCTTTGTTAACAACCGCACAAACAAATTCATCACCAGGCTCTCCTGTGTGGCCCCCTTGCAATGTGGTCTGTGCTAACAACTGGAAATTTCCTCCCTGTGAAAGCGTCTATGACTTATACGTATCAGATCAGCAAGGAAGACATGTGGAGGGGAGGGAAACAAAAGACCATTTCACGGTTTACAACCTAGTTCTGCACGTAAAATGATGTGCCCGCTGCTACCCTCAGCTCACTGAAGTCCCCGGAGTTCAACAAATGGGGTGCCACGTGAACAGAAACGGAGGGACGCTTGGGTGGTTTGCTTAACGCCTACCCTGCAAACAGTTAAAATATACCTTGCTCGCAGCTTCCCATGCGTGTATGCGTGTGTTTACAAGGAAATGATCAACTGTGCCTTGAGTTTGGAAAGTGCACGGGATCAACCCTTTGCTATGTCCCGAGGCTCCTGGACCAAGTCCTCCAGACCCTTTCTTCCTGAGATCGTAATGTAACTTCTGTAACGTTTGGACATCCTCTCATACATGCTAGCTAGCAATTATGGAGAGAGACGAAGGCTTGTATTTTTCTTAGCAGTTCCCCAGTTGATTCTTTCTGGTACTACCAAATATGCCCACTGAGTTCTGAATCTCAGGTTTGTTTTGTTTTGTTTTTTTCTAGGAGCTTGATTTTGGTCCCTTTCCAAATTTTCTGCGACTTTCTACGGTTTTCTGAAGATCCTTTCAAGCCTTTCAAGATCCTTTCAGCCATTTCTTTCTTTAAATATACCAAGCACAGGTGATTTTCTTAACTGCGTCTGATAATTCTACTACCGCAAATCTGTGCAGATTGGTAACTGTGGTCTGGGGCTGGTTCTGGTTCATGTTGTGCTATTTCCACAACTGCCAGGTTATCTTTGACTGTGTGCTGGTCACTGCTCTGAACAGTTCGTTTGGGGGTGATTCTTAGAAACCGGGGATAAAGATGTCCTCTTCCAGACAGGTATGTCATTATTTTTGCCAGGCACCTGGAGCCCTAGTTGTGAACCTAGAACCCTGAACCAGATGCAGAGTCTAGGGTTTCCTGGCCCGTGCTAAGACGGGTGCCCACAATGCAAGTCCACACGAGGGCCTTTCTGGGCCCAAAACTGGTCAGGAACTATGGTTCTGTCCCTATCCCTCTCCAATCTTCTCATGCCAAGGCTGCCTTTTCCACACTTCCCAAAGGCATTTTACTTCCGGTTCATTTCTACCCTAAGGGTGCTCTCTGGGGACCCACCTCAATGGGGGACAGCTCTCCTGTTACACTTTTCAGCTGCGGTGGGCCCAGGGCAGTAACTTCTACCCCACCTGCCTGCCTCTCTCAGGCTACAGAAGTCCCTGACCCTGCCTGCAAATGGATTTTATCCGGAAAATAATCAAACCACCAGAAAGTACCTAAGAGTTTAAGGACTGGAGGGCACCTGAGTGGCTCAGCCAGTTAAGTGTCTAACTCTTGATTTTGGCTCAGGTTGTGATCTTGGGGTCGTGAGATCGAGCCCTGTGTCGGGTCCCACGTCTGGTGCCGTGCTCAGCATGGAGTCTGCTTGGGATTCTCTCTTTCCCTCTCCCTCTGCCCCACCCCCAGCTCACGTGAGCTCTCTCTCTCTCTCTCTTTCTCTAAAACAAATAAGTAAATCTTTTAAAAAGAGAGAGAGAGAGCTGAAGGACTGGAAGCAAAACAAAAGGATAGGTTAAATAGCGGTTCCTTAGAAAAAATTAAAGACTGAATTACCATTTGATTCAGCAACGTGACTTCTGCGTCTATCCACAAAGAAGCAGGGACTTGAGTCGATGCTTGTACACCTATGTTCATATTGATATTACTCACCACAATAGTCAGAAAGGTCCACTGAGAGATAAGTGGATGAACAAAATGTAGTGTATATATATATATATATATATATGTATATGCAGTGGAATAGGACTTAGCCTAAAAAAGGAAGGAATTCGTGTCACGTGCTACAGTGTGGAGGAATACTGAAGACATTCTGCTGAGCGAAATAAGCCAGACACGAAAGGCCAAATACTGTGTGAATTTACTCAGATGAGATACCTGGTGTCATAAAATTCATAGAGACAGAAAGTAGAGTGGTGGCTAAGAGGGGCCGGCTGGGAAAGGAGGGGGAGTCACTGTTCCACGGGTCAGAGCTTCAGGTGGAGAAGATGGAAAGGTTCTGGAGATGGAGGGCGCTGATGGCCGCACAAGAGCGGGAATGCACTCAACGCCACTGACCTGTGCACTTAAAATAGTTACGATGGCAAATTTTATGTATATTTTATATTTACGTATCTTTTACCATAATAATTTTTCTTAAAGTTAGGTTAATGGGGCACCTGGGTGTCTCAGTTCATTAAGCACCTGACTCTGGCTCAGGTCAAGATCCCAGTATCCCAGGATCGAGCCCTGCATCAGGCTCCCTTGCTCAGAGAGGAGTCTGCTTCTCCCTCTCCCTCTGCCTCCTGTCCTCCAGCTCATCTCTCTCTCTCTCTCTCTCAAATAAATAAAAATAAAATCTTTACAAAAACAAGTTAGGTCAATTTTGGCAAGGGCTGCTGAACCCACTCAGTAAATTCTACAGCGCATAATAGCTTCACAGGGTTCACACTGATCAGCGGGAGACTTAGAAGTTAATTGCAGGGTGTCACTGAACCAGTCTAAGCTCTGTAGAGCCTGGGAGGCCACATGATGAACCTTTATCAATATGCAAAAACTAGCACTGCTTGCCGACAAACGTATCCATAAGTACAGATTTCCTATAAAAATATAAATGCAATAAATTTTCCTTTAAGGGTATCAGGCATGAGAAATGCTATAAGGTTAGTTACTGGGGTGTCGATCTCCATTACTGACGGCACTGCTAAGTAAATATTAGCGAAACAAATTGACAGGGTAAGAGAAAAGAATTCTCCTGAAGGTATTTCCACTGAAAGAATGAAGAAATGTCTATTTTTTTAACACTGCTGTTACTACTGGACTTCTCCCTCTGAGTCCCTACACAGGTGGTTGACCCTTGTACAACAAGGGTTTGAACTGCGCAGGTCCACTTACACACAGACTTTTGTCAATAAACATGGTATAGTACTGTAAATGTACCTTCTCTTTGTTATGATTTTAACATGTTCTCTTCTCTTGCTTCCTTTATTGTAAGAATACAGTACATAATATATAATATAATATATAATATTATCATATTAATCAATATTGTTATTACATTAATTAATATACTAGCATACATGTATAATTATATAGCATAATTATANGAGGGTGGCATCAGGACCTGACATGCGCATTGCTCAAGGGCCGACTGTTAATTCTGTTATAGATTATACATAACTAAATATAAATGGCACATAAGATAAATCTACAGTCAACTTATTTTAAGATACCCAGTGTTAAAAACATGCATTTTAGTAATTATGGAAGTCTCTACATTTCTTCTATTAAAAAAAAAATGAAACAGTTCAAGTCAGTAGATTTTATGCACATTTCTGGGTATAAACACCAACACTAAGCAATGCCATAAAATAAAAACCTGGCAACAGAAGTAACATTCCTCATTACAACTTCATGAGTAACATGTGCTGAGGGCCACCGCTTTGCAAATACATAAAGCTGACCGATATATCTAGAAATACGTTCATAAGCCAAAATAACAACATGACTGCTGTGTGCAAAACAAAGACTTCAAGAAAGTTGTCACTGAATTGGGAAGCTTATTCCTACTTTATTTATTTTTAAAGATTTTATTTATTTAGGGGTGCCGGGGTGGCTCAGTTGGTGAAGCATCTGCCTTCATCTTAGGTCACGATCCCAGGGTCCTGAGATCAAGTCCTGCATTGGGCTCTCTGCTTAGTGGAGAGTCTGCTTCTCCCTGTCCCTCTGCCTGCCACTCCCCCTGCTTATGCTCTCTCTCTCTTTGTCAAATAAATAAATAAAATCTTAAAAAAAAAGATTTTAAAAATTTATTTAGAGAGCAAGTGAGCGAATCTCAAAAAGACTCTGTGCTGAGCACAGAGCCCAATGCGGGGCTCAATCCCCTGACTCTGCGATCACAACCTGAGCCAAAATCAAGAGTCAGTCGCTTAACTGACTGAGCCACCCAGGGGCCCCAGACTGTTCCTACTGTGGACACACAGAGATGACAGTTAATACCTGTCACAGCTTGCTATGTGCCACATACCATTCCAAGTGCTACGTATCCGTATCTATGTCATCTGTAACTATACCTGGTCTTTATCTACATGAACTCCTTTATCCCTTACAACAACGCTCTTGGGGGTATAACATTAGCATTCCCATTTCAAAGACAGGAAAACTGAGGCAAAGGGGAGTCTGGGCTTCCCCAAGGTCGCACAGCTGGTGATTGGTGGAGCTGGGATGCAAGCCCAGGCTCTAGAGCCCCCACTCTGCACACCCCCACTTCAGGGCCTCTCCACATAAATATGGAAAGTCAGGCAAGACGCCCAGCATTAGACCCCTCACATGTTCTATACAGTTCAATTCAGATAACCAGGTTATCCACTCTTTTACAGGTAGGGCAACCAAGACTCAGCAAGATTAAGTTTCTATAGAGATCAAAGACAGTAACAGATGGAAGGGGGGGTGAACCCGCATCTCTCTGTCTCTAAACGATCTAGCACAGAACAAAGTCTCCGTGGGCAGAAGTTACATGAGAAGGTTGGTAACGCAAGAAGCAAGGAGCTGTTGCTTTCAGCAGGAAGCAGACAGAAGCACACGCCCGTGGGAGCAGAAGCACAGAGCGGCTGGTATCTGGTGGATGAGAACTCTGGGGCTGGGGAGCACAGACAGGTGAAAACAGGGAAGCAGGGAGGCCCCCCAGAGTCCCCCTTCCTGAGGTTCCAGAGTCCACGGCTGCCTGTCCTCAGTCACCCCGTTGTTCTAGATTTCTGTTTAGCCAGCACATCAGGGAAAGAAGGTAATGCCTCTCGGGCTGTACATCTCAGGAGACCCCCGCACAGAGGTCCTTGTTCTAACACTGGATAGACTGGAGGGATCCACTGCATTTTTCACATTGAAAGGGCTAAGAGGCAAAGCGTATGCTCAGATCACTGGGGAGTTGAGTGCTATCGTATTTCTGTTCGTAATAAAGGTATCAGCTTCGTAAACCTCGTGTGCCTTTGTGAGATGAAGCACCCAGGAACAATCACTGTGGCCACCCCTACTGTCACTGTCATTTAACACCACTGGCCTCGGGCAGGGCACTGCACACAGGCCACAGATAATCCAAACCTCATGGAACGTGGCATCGGAGCTTTGACAGAATAGCAAGTACCCACGCCAGCACTGCTTGCTGTACCCGGGAAATAAGGAACATTTACCAACTCCGTCCTGGCCCTACTTCACCAGAAGCTCTAGGGCAGGGCCAGAGAACCAGCACTGTAAGAATCCCACCAACAGATTCTCGTCTTGGCCCGTGCATTCCCATTTTATGTACAAGGTACTAAGCAGTAAAGCAACCATCAAAGAGAACGTCACCACATGTAGGATTTGAACTCAAAGGGACTTCAGAACCTGGCTTCTTAACTGCTCTGTGGTTCAAGCTCCAACAATTAAGCTCGTGACTTAAAAAAGGCACCAAGTAAGCAGGACGGCCTTCAATACCCGTGAGGATCTACCAGCACCAATCTGCAAAATGTCACACCACTTCCCAAACTGGTATTCTCTGTAAGCACAAAGAGAGGATTCCAATTTTAAATTTAAGAAAAATTAGCAGTGCATTGTACTTCTCCCACATTTGTAGCAAGTCACTTCATTTTATTTTATTTCATTATTATTTTTTAAAGTAGGCTCTATGCCCAGCACGGAGCCCAACACGGAGCTTGAACTCATGACCCCAAGATCAAGACCTGAGCTGAGAAACAAGGGTCAGACACTTCACCGACTGAGCCACCCAGGTGCCCTTACAACTCACTTCATTTTAGCAAGATTTGGGTCTCTTTAGCAATTTCAATGCTTCATCAAATGGGACTGTGCATTAGAAGAGCAACCAAACCCCTGCAATAATTAGACAAACATCGGATACTGAAAGCAAAGTAAATGTGCGAGCAATGAGAGAGGCAGAACCATTAAGGGTAGCTATTCTTTACCGCAAGACGTCGACTTTCTGTCCACCATATTCACACGCCTGGTCTCAGTCCGGAGCCTCCCGTCTGTGTTCTCCACCAGGTTGGCAAGGTCATCAATTATCTCTAGAAAGGAAGACAGAGATGTGTGGTTAATACTTCAGAAATACCCCAGTTCACATCACGGTGTCGGAGCTGTGGCCAGCCCCCCTACTAATAAATTCTCTCCCGTGCAGTGAGGGAAAAGGTAAAGAGCTCAGGTATGTTCTTTGAAATCTGCAATTCTGATTTATAAAAGGTGGTGGTGGTGTGGGGAGGAGTAGTAGTAACGAAGAAAATGGACTTCCCGTGAGTCCAGGACACAGAGGAGGACTGTCAGAAGTCCAAGGGAAAGAACGCAGGACCCAGCAAAGTTACGCTCAGCCAAGCTGTCATTCCAGCCTAAAGCTGGTGGACGGACTCCAGGGGACTCCAGGGACCACTGGGGTCCTTCTCGAGAAAACTGCTTGATGATGAAATCTAGCCAACCAAGAGGCGAATAGAAATAAAGAACTCTAGGATGGAGAAGGCGGAGACTGTGACTGAAGAGATGCTGGAGAGAGCTGGGGCCATCGAAATCCTGAGCTGAGGATTAATAGATACATGGATTACATTACAAAAAGGTAGATAAATGTTGTAAACAGTGATGCTGTAATTATAACTGAAAGTCAGGAAGCAGTTGGGGGGTTGAGGGGTTTGGGGACGGAGAAAGGTGGAAGGAAGTTGGAGGTGTTAATTTCTCCATCACTCCACAGAGCAGTCCTTTGGAGCTGTTGAAAAGGGAAACATGGGAGACCCATGGCTCTTCAAAACCACCATCTTTTTTTGTCAACCTTAGATGGATCTTTTGGTAATTACTATCTCTTGTCAAGAACCCTTTATGTGAAGTTCAGCTCTTTTTTTTTTTTTTTAACACTAATCCTCTTCTTTTAAAATTGGAAGTATCGTTGACACTACGCTAATCTCCTTAGAGTGAAATTAAGCACTTAGCAACACTTAAAATAGTATATACTGCATGATCCTAATGATGTGAAATTATTTCTACCCACCCTTTCATGTGGACAAACCTACAAGGATATATCTGATGTGAATGATGTGAATAATGATTTTTCTAGGTGCTGGGATCCTGGGTGACCTTCCTTGCATTTTCTGTATTGTTTGAATTTCTTCTATCGACTATACATTATTATTTCAATTTTGGTTCCCGTTCTTCACTCTTTACCTCACTTGCTCTTTTTTTTTTTAACTTTTTTTTTATCGCTTTAGAGATACGCTGTCCAATATGAGTCACTGTGTCTGTTAAGGAAATAAAAGGAATCAAAGGAAGTTCCCAGAAGGATGCCAGAGCTGAGTTTTGAAGTCCGTGTTGGTGAAGAAGCAGGAAGAAAGCAATCCATATGGAAAGAACAGCTGGCTGCTCTCTCTCCTGGGCTCCTGCAGCCCTTCCTACCACCTCTGTTTACTTACAGACCCTTAAGTTTCACATTCTAATTATTTGCTTGCATGTCCTTCTCTTGCAGAAAGAGTATGACAGAGACTCACTTTCATTCATGGCTCTACCTGTGATGCCCAGCAGAGTGCCAGGTACACAGCCAGGTAAATACAAACAGATAAAGGCAACGAATGGATGAAGTCTAAAAGAGAGACATAATTTCAAACCACTTTGCTGCATCTTAGACTAAGCCAGATTTGTCAAATACTACCTATAGAACACCTGCCTAGAAAACCTTTCACTGCCATTTAACAATTCACTCGTGACTCTCTATTCCTTCGTATTCAGTGACATTCTCTCTCCCAGTCTTCCTTCCATCTGTCTCCAAGCTCTGTCTAGAGTCTCCTCTTCCCCTTAAATGCTGACAATCCCACACTGCTGTATATTTTTACACTCTAATACTAACCATGGTGATTTTACATACCTTTTGGTTTCCTCAATATGTAAATTAGAAACTTGAAAATCTGCTCCACATAGCTCTCCAAAATTCTGGACCCAGGCAGCTAACTGCCTACTACTTATCTGTACCCTGAGATTCCTACAAATAGGTCTCAAGGTCTCTGAAACTAAACTCTTCATCTTCCCCTAAGCCTGAGTGCTGTCCTACATTCCCTGTCCCCATCAATGGCACCGACATTCACTTGCTGGCCCATGCCAGAAATCTGCAGAGTCCGTCAGCCTCCCCCTTCACCAGCTCGGATGTGCCACTTGCAGCCACTCAGCGACCCTGCCTTCGGGATCTCTTGATCCCACGATCACTCTTAAATACTGTTACTAGTATCTCACAAAATTGTGCCAGTGCTTCCAGAAACAATGTCCTAACTTATCTTCCTGTTTCTAGTTGTGTATCTTCTCAATCCATTCTCCATACTATGGCCAGGGACATGTTTTATTTTTAAGTTTTTATTAAATTCCAGTTGGTGAACATACAGTGTAATATTAGCTTCAGGTGTAGAATTCAGTGATTCAACATTCCATACAACACCCAGCGCTCATCACAATACTGCCCTCCTTTAGCCAGGAACACATTTTAATTTTTTCATATTTTAACTAATTGAAACTTAAATAGCGGTGTGTGGGTGGTAACTAGTGTATTGAGCAACACAGCTCTAAAGCAAGCAATTAAAAAAAAGAAAAAGAAAAAAGAAAACCACACCCCCCGAAAGGTACAGATAAAAAACAAAAACGAAAACAGAGGGAATAAAATTAAATATTTAAAAAATGCATGATTTACCCAAAAGAAGGCAGGAAAGAATACACAGAGGAACAAAAAACAGGACAAAAAGAGCATAGATATCTAGATGGCAGACCTAAACCCAACTATATCAATAGTCGCATTAAATATAAACGGACTAACTCCTCAATTAAAAGACAAAGAATATCAGCCAAGAGAAAGAAAGAAAGAAAGAAAGAAAGAAAGAAAGAAAGAAAGAAAGAAAGAAGAAAGAAAGAAAAAAAGAAAGAAAGAAGAAAGAAAGAAAGAAAGAAAGAAAGAAAGAAAGAAAGAAAAAGAAAGAAAGAACGAATGAACAACTATATGCTTTCACAAGAAACTCACTTTGAATACAAGGCATAGAAAGCGTGTGCATGAGAAGCCTACATGGCTACACTAGGGTTAGACCAGACAGACGTCAAGCCAAGAAGTATTATTGGACATGAAAAGAAACCTTTTCTTATGATGAAAGAGCACATGTGATGAAAACTAAAAAATCCCCACATTGGAATATTAAGGAAACCGCCTCTGAAAAAAACTATGGGGCAAAAATAAGAATCACAGGAAAAGCGGAAAATATTTTGAACTGAATGATAATGAAAATCCAAACTGAAAGTCTGTGGGTTGCAACTAAAGCAGAGCTTAGACAGAATTGTACCACTCTAAAAGCAAACATTGGAAAAGGAGAAATACGTAAAATCAGTGATTGGCCTAACAGAGATGCTCATGATCATTTCAATAAATGCGGAAAAAGCATTTGACAAAACTGAGTGTCCATTTATCATACAAATTCTCAGCAAAACAGGACTGAAGGAGAATTTCCTCAATCCGATGAAGGACATCTGTGAAAACACCAGGGCTAACACTGTCCTTAACAGTGGATCTCTGAACACTTTTTCTCTAAGATCAGGGAACAACGTGAAGACATCTGCTCTGATGGCTTCTGTTGAACATTTTATTAGAAGTCCCACGCTGTTTAATGAGGCAAAAGAAAAAGAGGCAAAAAGATTTGAAAAGAAGATATAAATATGCGTATTTGCAGTTGTGTACAGAGAAAACTATGGATTTATTTAAAAACTACTAGAACTAATTAGTGACTTTAACAAATCTGCAGGCGCAAAGTCAGTTATAAAGAGCAATGTATTTCTATATACTGGGGACAAGCAACTGAAAAGTCAAAGTAAAAAGCTACCATTTATAATAGCACCAAAAAGTACATCAAATGCTTCTGTGAGAGGTGAGAGTAGGCAGTGAGTTAGGTTCTAACAGCCTACTTGGAGGTCAACAATGAGGAGGTCAAGGCCAGCTCTTGGGAAGGTCAGGGCACTGTCCTGGCACCACTCCACGAGAAGCCAGTTCAAACCTGCCAGGCCCAAGATGGCAGTTGCCATGACAAGAAAACCCCAACCGACTTAGGAAGAAAAGGCACAAACCCCTGCATCCCCGCCTGGAATGATGACTATTCCACCCTCTAGTCAACAACCAATAAAAGAGAGAAACCCAACCCCCCGGGCTCGCCTGCTGTCACATCTCAAGAGTGCATTTTTTGCTTTAGCAAACTTTCCTGCTTGAGTCACTCGTCTGTGTTTTGTGTGTCCTTGAATTCTTCCTCCTAGCAAGACCAAGAACCTTCGGCAACACCTTTGGGATGGGCTGGGTTGAGGTCCCAGGGCCCAGGGTAACCCCAGTCCACCCAGCGACACTTAGAAATAAATCTAACCAAAGATGGGCAAGACGTCTACACTGAAAACTGTAAAAGAGAAATTCAAGAAGAGCTAAAGAAATGGACAGCGGTCTACCACATGCACAGATCGAAAGACTCAATGTTTTAAAGATACGTTCTCTCTCTCAATTGATCCACAGAGCCACAGTTCTCAATTGATCCACATAGTCCCAATCAAAATCCTAGCAGGTTTTTCATTCATATGTGGAATTTAAGAAACAAAACAAAGGAAGAAAAGAGAGAGAGAGAAAAGCTACGAAACAGATTCTTAACTATACAGAACACACTGATGATTATCAGATAGGTAGGGGGGTGAAGGGGAGGTGGAGGGGGATGGGTGAAACAGGGAATGGGGATGAAGGGGGGCACTTGGGACGAGCACAGGGTGACGTATGGAACTGCTGAATCACTGTGTTACACACCTGAAGCTAATATAACATCGTATGTTAACTACACTGGTATTAAAATTAAAAAGTAATTAATTAAATAAATTCTAGGGTTTAAAAAAATAAAACTGGCAAGTCAATTCTAAAATGTACATGGAAAAGCAAATGGTTTAGAATAGCCAAAATAATCTTGCCAAATAAAAAATAAAAGTTGGAGGAATTATGCTACCAAAACCCAAGGTTTATTATAAATATGTAGTAATCACGACCGTGTGGTATTGGTAGAAGGAAAATGTATCAGTGCAACAAGACAGAGTCCAGAGACAGACCCCTGTGTGTGTGTGTGTGTGTGTGTGTGTGTGTACTCAATTCTCAACAAAGGTAACAGTAAGTCAGTCAAATGCACAAAGAAAAGTCTTTTCAACAACAAATGATATTGAAACAAGTGAATACCCATAGGAGGAAAACAATCTTGACTCTGCTCCCATCACACACAAAAAATTCATTTGAGATGGTTCACAGACCCAACCATAAAACCAAGAAGTGTAAAGCTTCTAGACGAAAACAGTAGAACAGTATCTTCATAACCTTGGGTAGGCAGAAATTTCTTGGATAGGGCATAAAAAGACTATGCACAAAAGAAAGTGGTCAACTGGAATTTATCAAAAATTTCTGCTCATCCAAAGACACCATGACAAAAATTAACAAACAACCCACAGACTGGTGAATTTCTGCATGATATACATCTGACAAAGTATTTGTATCTAGAACATATAAAGGACACACCCATCTGGGGCGCCTGGGTGGCTCAGTCATTAAGCGTCTGCCTTCAGCTCAGGGCGTGAAACCGGCGTTCTGGGATCGAGCCCCGCATCGGGTTCCTCCACTGGGAGCCTGCTTCTTCCTCTCCCACTCCCCTGCTATGTTCCCTCTCTCGCTGGCTGTCTCTGTCTAATAAATAAATAAATCTTTAAAAAAAAAAGGAACACACCCATCTATTAGCAAGAAAAAAGACAACCTCATTTTTATTTTATTTTTTAAGAAGAATTTATTTATTTGACAGAGAGAGAGAGTACAAGCAGCGGGGACCAGCAGGCAGAGGGAGAGGCAGGCTCCCGCCCAGCAGAGAGCCCGACGTGGGGCTCGATCCAGGACCCCTGGATGATGACCTGAGTCGAGTCGAAGGCCGCTGCTTAACCGACTGAGCCACCAGGGCACTCCAGTCGCCTAATTTTAAAATAGGCAAAAGATTCGAACAGATGTTTTGTAAAAGACGACACACAAATGGCCCATAAGCACATGAAAAGGGGCTCAACATCATTAGTCATTCGGGAAATGCAAATTTAAACCACAATGAGATATTACTTCACACCCACTAGAATGCTCAGGTGGAAGACTGACAATGCTAATTGCTGGGGATGATTCGGCACAAAGGTTAACTGTAGAGGTGCGGGTCAGTTCTAATCAAGTTAACCATGTATCTCACTTACAACCCAGAAATTTCACTCGTACATATTTACCAAACAGAAACAAAAACATATTTCTCAAAAACAGCTGCACAAAAATATACACAGCAGCCTTATTCGTTAGAACCCCAAACTGGAAACAACTCAAACAACCATTCGTAGGAGAATGGATAAGCACATCTGTATGCTAAGCAAATCTGTATAATGGAATCCTACTCCGCAATAAAAACAATGAGTTGCTTATTAATGCAAAAACCTAATAAATCTCAAAAGCATTTTGTTGGCTAAAGAAGAAAATGAAAATCAGCACCTATTTCATCACTCTATTTATAGGAAGTATAAATAAATTGAATGTACCGGATAGAAATCAGAAAGTAGCTGCCCCTGGGGGGGGGGGACTGACTAGATGGGGACACAAGGCAATTTTCTGGGATGATGGAAAGATTCTAAATGATGACACAATTGTATACAGTTGTCAAAACGCACAGAAATGAATACTAAAGATCTATGCGTTCTGTCGTATGTGAACTGTGCCTCAACTTAAAAACATAAACCAGGAAAAAAATTAAGTTTCCAATATTATGATACTCCTAAGATTTTCCAGGCAGGCAGGCATGCGTTCTAGAAAGACAAAGCAACTGCCTTAGAATAACAAGATTGTAGAGCGGGCGGGAGGTCATGTGATCATCCCGCAGTTTCTCTCCTTTTTTATAGCAACCCCGGCAGCAGGATCATTAACATTTTGCTTAATGCTCCTTAATGCGACTGGTAACTTAGGAACTCAGGAGGAAATCAGTTCCTTGCCTGAGCTGGAAGGTGACTCTAGTTATTATAAGTGTCTACACATCGAGCCAAAAACCTGCCCACTTTCACAGTCCATCTTAGTCATTTCTAGAATGCAACACCAGTGGTCTTTGTTCCACAAGACATTTCTCATCTACCTCCCTATCTTCTCTTCTGCGACAAAGGCACTAGCTGAAAACTCTGGCAGACCCTCAGAGGAAGTGATTTCGAGATGTGATATCTTGATGCTCTGGGCACAGAATTCATCCCACAATGCAATGTGAGGACTGGACATGCCACTTAAGCTTTGGTCTAAGTCAGCATAGAACACAGCTTATACACAGTAGCATATCCAAAAGTGAATGTTTTTCACACCCATTCTTCGGTGTCCCATCAGGCTGTCAATTACAGTCAAATTATGTTCTAATGCTGCAGTATGCAGTATCAAATTCAGGCTTGATCAGCCTCTGTCACTCAGAGAGTCAAGGGTGAAACATTCTCTGTCTGAAACTAAGTATTTGTCAGTTGTTATGGGTTAACGGGGTTTCTAGACAGATTCCTTTTAAACATTATATAAATATTCACAACTTAGAGGTAAATCAAGACTTTGTAAAGGACGAGCTCAGCAATGATCAGTAGGCAATACCGAGGGGGTTGATTTTTTTTTTAAGTTTATTTGTTTATTTTAGTAATCTCTCCAGCCAACAGTGGGGCTCGAACTCATGACCTTGACATCAAGAGTCTGCACTCCCCTCCCACGGAGCCAGCCAGGCGTCCCAAGGGCACTGATGTTTTTAATCTCAGGCCAAACACAAAGTTTTTCATTTGGTTGGTAAACCTCTTCTGATTACTAGTATGTGTGTTTGTTTGTTTGTTTACAAAACCAACTCTATTTTTTTAAGCGATAAAAATTATTTAATGGCAGTTCATAAATGAGAGGGGGGGAAAAGTCAAAAGTTATCCCAACGCCCCAGTAATCACCTCTATGTGTTCTCTCCTAAGATCTGACATAAACATATTATTTTTATATAATTGCAATACATAAGCCTTTTGCCCCGTGAACATGATATCTTTTGTGCTCTTTCATGTTGCTACAGTCTCCATTCACAGTTATAATTTCTAATGGTTACAAAATATTCGTTCCATTAAATAAACACTCATTAAAAATAGCCCATTGTGGGGTACAGAGAATGCGTCTATATTTACACATAATGAGTCAACGGATTCTTTCCTCCGTGATCATTTTCCTTCTTTTGTCTCATTTCCTTAAGTGAACAACCTGTGGTTAGGACCGCTGCATGGACTTTGAAACATACTGTCAAATCCGTTTTTAAAAGGTTTCTACTGCCACTGGGGGGTTGGTCGGCTGGGCTCCCTGCATCAGCTGGGGAGGAACTCTCCAGATTTCCGAGGGCAGGGAGCCTGGGGGAATTCCCACCCTGCAGCCCGCAAGCTAAGGTGGGAATTCCCCCAACCACAGCCTCGAACCAGCCAATTAAACGCAGCTTGCAGAATACACAGGTGGAGAAACCACCAGCTGACTCTCCGGTCCCGGACAGTCCGGCCTCCAAAGAGAAACTGATCTTTTGCTTCCTGGTAAGGATTTGCATTGGGTTCGGAGAAGATTATATTTCTGTCATGTGTTCATGTGAGACACCGAGTGGCTGTTTCGATGCAGACAGGAACAACGGACAACGCACATACAGTATGATACAGTAAGAAGCACATGGTATCGAAATATCGGACCCCAGTTAGACTTGGTGAATTCTTCCTACTCTCCATTGCAGTGTTGGTACATTCCATCTAAAGGCGGAATGCTTGCCACCTACTTTCAGATAAGTCTGGTGCCTTTTTGTACTCAGGGTGGATGCTGGTGGTTGTGAAGTCATTATGCTATTAGGCCTTTCGCTTCTATTGCTCATCACACTTAAAGACAAATGTTAAAACAAAGAGTGAATAAAGAGCTTTTCTTGAGAGCATTGTTTAACTCCCTCTACTCCCTACAAGGGAGATTAAGAAGGGAGGGGGTGACCTCTAACAATATTGCTAGGAAAAGAGGTCAAATATGTAACAGAAATCGGGAACAGAAGGAAAGACCAATCTGTGACTCAGCAAAGGAGAAGCTGTAACTCGCTGGTGGCACTCCACAACGGGGGCAGTTGGTGGGCAACTCCAGCACAGCCAGCCAGAGCCTCTGGGACCTGCTCAGGCTTTGGAGGCCTAGGAGAAACCCCCTTGGCTACTACACCTGCTCACATCTTCAGCAGGGACAGGTGAATGAGTCGAGACAGAAGGCACAGGCTCCTTTCCTTCTTCCCTCATCTGGGCCTAAAACTGTCCCAGAAGCCTTCATTAACATAGAGAAACCTTCCCCCCTCCTTCTCCTCCAACCTCTCCCTCTCCCCTCCCTCCTCCTCCTCCTCTTTTTATTTTTTTTAAAGATTTTATTTCTTTATTTGAGAGAGAGAGGGAAAGCACAAGCAGGGAGCAGGGTCAGAGGGAGAGGGAGAGGCAGGCTCCCCGCTGAACAGGGAGTCCGATGCGGGGCTCGACCCCAGAACTCTGACCTGAGCCGAAGGCAGACACTTAACCGACTGAGCCGCCCAGGCACCCCGAACTTTCCCTACCTACTTCTAACAGGAGACGGACACTGATCTCCCTTGTATGAAGAGGAGCAAAGAGCTCAAAATGAGGGAGCAGCCTCTCCCTCCCCCACCTCTTCTGCCCAAGAGAAGACAATTCCTTCCAGAAAAGGAGAAATCTTGAGGAACCGGTTTCATTTTTTTTTTAAACAAGATTCAAGAGGACAGTAACTGAGTGTTAACTGAACACATGGACACAATGAGGGAACAACTTTGTTACTAGACACACTGCATCCAGACAGAAATACAATTGCCAAATTAAAAACCACAAGAAAGGCAATTAAGCAGATGGCAATCTAAATACAAGATTTAGACAACAAGCTTGAATGATTTCCCAGAAGTCACAGAAAAAGGTTAGAGAGAACAAAAAATGGGAGAGGAAAACCAAAAAAGACAGGGATAAGAAAAATCCAGGAAAACAGAAGGAGGAACAATAACCAAAGAATAAATTTTCCTTGAGCTGACAAAATACTTGAGTCTTCATGTCAAAACAAAACAAAACAAAAAAACAAACAAACAAAAAAACCCCAAAACAAACAAAAAACTCACAGAGCTCTGAACAACGGTCTTAGAAAGATCTCGTGAAATTTCTGAATTTCGGAAAAAACATTCTGACACACTCAAATGGTGGTGTGAAACACTGAATATTTAGTAAAAAGGTGTGAGGAACACAAGCTATGACCTAAGGGTCCAAAATCTAGCCAAGCTGTGGTGGAGGCTCATGGATAAGAGTCGTGAAGCGCTGGCCCAGCTGGTTTCTGCAGGAAATAGGAACACTAACTGGAACAGAACTGCAGTCTGTGTGACGGTCAAGTTCTTGCAGGATCGTACAGAGGGAACCACTCAGGTCTATTTGGGGCCCTGGAGCCACCACCAGGCCTTGGGCCAGAGTGACATCCAGCCACCACTTAGTCATTTTTTGGTCCACTCTTCCCATGTTGTGGTGGTGTCTGCGACACCCTTCAGAGAGTCAGAGAATTGCCCCAAATCCATAACTGCCTGTCCATCTTTAACCTCGCTGCACTGCAAAAGCACCTGGGCTGCCCTACAACTCCTATTTTAAGATCCAGCAGGATCGTCTTCCTATATTTCTCTCCATGACAAATTTAGCAATATCACCTGGGTACTTTCGTCAGCCATTATAGCTTTGAACTGTCAAAACACAAACTCAGTGGCAGGAAGACAGACCAAGTGGCATAAATAACATATGCAAAACACATTCAATTTAAGAGAGCTAAGTGGCTGAGTGCATTTGCCCCATGCTGCACTAATGTTCACTGACTGAGGGTATAATCTGCTGGACTAGCCTGCATTGGTAGGAAGCATGCAGAAGTATTCGGAGCCAGAGAAAAATAGAAATGAACGGTGTGCAAAAATGGATGGTTATATGTGCACATATGAGTGCACGAAAGTACACATGTGCATATATGTGCACACAGATACTTTCATATGGTCATACGTACATGTGTATATATCTATATGCTTACATATACATATATACCTGTATAGATGTATCTTAGGAGATATGATATTACATATAATTTTTCTAAGAGAGAACAATACATGTATCCTAGAAAAAAAATTTTTTTTAAAGATTTTATTTATTTATTTGACAGAGAGAGACAGCCAGCGAGAGAGGGAACACAAGCAGGGGGAGTGGGAGAGGAAGAAGCAGGCTCCCAGTGGAGGAGCCCAATGTGGAGCTCGATCCCATAATGCTGGGATCACGCCGAGCCGAAGGCAGACGCTTAACCGCTGTGCCACCCAGGCGCCCCCTAGAAAAAAATTTTTTTAAATCAACTTATTTGAGAGAGAGAGAGCATGCCCGCACGTGAGCAGGGGGAGCAGCAGAGGGCAGAAGGCGAGAATCCCACGCTCAGCAGGGAGTGTGCAGCCTGACATGGGTCTCAATCTCAGAACCCTGAGATCATGACCCGAGCTGAAACTAAGAGTCGGAAGCCCAACCGACTGAGCCACCCAGGCGCCTCTTACAGAAACATTTTGGAGACAATTACCACTATAACATCCCCTGAAGTATGCGTGTATATATACTTTTTTTTTCCGAAAAAAAAAATTGAAGAAGTATTTTCAGATGATGAAGAATCAAATGGAAAAAAGAGAAATCTAGATTAAGTCATGGTATAATCATATAAAACATTAAATAAGTCATGGTGAGCAATGAATCCTTGAAACACATATGTAAATATTATTGTGAAACTTCTGTGCTAAAATCTTAAACTTTTTCACATACAGGAAAGTACACATACAGAAAATGTATGTACAGTTCAGTGAATTATTACAAAGTAAATGTCCATTTAATGATCACCTAGGTCAAGAAAAAGGTGGCTGCGAACACCTCAACACCTTCTTCTCCTTCCCCCCACCTTCGCCACCAACTGTCTAGTCACTATCTCCTCCCCCTTCCCCCAAAGTAACTGCCATTTTAACTTTCATATAATCACCTCCAGGCTGTTCTGTATAGTTTTATCACCCACAAAAACTCAAAGATTCACACCAATTTGTAACCACCTATATAATGACTGACTCGGGGGAAGGATCACCAATAGATGTTAAAACCACTGGGTGCAGAGGCAGGAGTTTCTCTGACATGTCAAATTTCTTTGACAACATTTTTCTAGATACGTCTCTTGAGGCAAGGGAAACAAAAGCAAAACTAAACTGCTGGGACTGCACCAAAATAAAAAGCTTTTGCACAGTGAACAAATATCTCCAATGACAT
Source organism: Ailuropoda melanoleuca (assembly GCF_002007445.2). Classification (NCBI taxonomy): domain Eukaryota; kingdom Metazoa; phylum Chordata; class Mammalia; order Carnivora; family Ursidae; genus Ailuropoda; species Ailuropoda melanoleuca. The sequence continues at coordinate 3,751,555 of NC_048234.1, forward strand.
ATCTGATACTAAAAATGTGTAAAGAACTTATGCAACTCAACACCAAAATAATAATAATAATTTGATTAAGAATGGGCAGAGGACCTGAGAAGACATTTCTCCAAAGAAGACATACAGATGACAAGCAGACACATATGCAAAGATGCTCAACATCATTCATCCTTGGGGAAATGCAAGTTCGAACCACAGAGAGGCACACCTGTCAGAATGGCTAGACTCAAAAAGACAAGAAAGAATAAGTGTTGGCAAGGATGTGGAGAAAAAGGAAACTTGTACATTATTGGTGGGAAGGTAAATTAGTATAGCCACTTTGGAAAACAGCATGGAGGTTTCTCAAAAATTTTAAAATAGAAATACTATACAATCCAGTAATTCTACCAATGGGTATTTACCCAAAGAAAATAAAAACACTAATTTGAAAAGATAATATGCACCCCTATGTTTATTGCAGCATTATCTACAATAGCCAAGACGTGGAAGTAACCTAAGTGTCCACTGACAGATGAACAGATAAAGAAGATGTGTTGTATACATACAACGGAGTATCACTCAGCCATAAAAAGAATGAGATCTTGCCACTTGTTGACGAAATGGACGGAACTAGAGGGTATGATGCTAAGTGAAATAAGTCAAAAACGGAAAGACAAATATCATATGATTTCACTTATATGTGGATTCTAAAATATAAAACAAACACACAAACAACAAAAAAGCAGAAATAGATCCATAAATACAGGAAACAAACTGGGGATTGCCAGGGGGAGGTAGGATGGGAGATGGGCAAAATGGGTGGAAGTGGGAGGTCCAGACTTCCATTTATGGAATGAATAAGTCATAGGGATAAAAGGTACAGCATAGGGAATACAGTCAGTGGTACATAATAGTGTTGCATGGTGACAGACAGTAGCCACCCCTCTCGTAAGCAGAGCCTAACATATGGAGTTACAGAATCACTATGTTGTACCCCTGAAACTAATGTAACATTGTGTGTCAAATATACTTCAATTAAAAAAAAAAACCACCCAACCACTGGGTAAAGGGCTACTGGGAACCAGTGTATCCATAGTCTCAAAGTGTCACCCCATGGATTCCTACCTAGTTACAGAGGGGAAAAGGGTACCTTTCACAATGAAGAAATACAACAGATATCACCTTAACCAAGTGAGCAAACTTAAGGTCAGCGATATTGAGACAAACTGTCACTTTAGGTTTCCTGATATCATGTGATGAGAAGTACACAACTTTACCTATGTGGTCTTTTTACCAAAAATGTTTAATTTGAATCTAGTTATAAGGAAACATTCAGGAAAATCCAGATTGTGGGAAATCCTACAAGACAATTGGCCATGAACTTTTTAAAAACATCAATGGCCAAGGGGCGCCCGGGTGGTTCAGTCGGTTAGGCGTCCAACTCTTGATTTTGGCTCAAGACATGATCTCAGGGTCATGAGATCAAGCCTTGTACTGGGCTCAGCGTTGGGCATGGAGTCTGGGATTCTCTTTCTCCCTCTCTCTCTGCCTCTCCCCTCCGCTCACTCTCACTCCCTCTCTTTTTTTTTTTTAAAAAAAAGGGAGGTAGATGTTCTAAATTCAAGGACATTAAAGACACATGGCAACTAAATGCAGTGCTTAAATTTTGAATGAATGCTGGAGAAAAACATCTCAAAGAAAGAAAGTGGTTAAAGGACATTGCTGGGGCAACTGGAGAAATTTAAATATGGGATCCATATTAAGCAATATCCCATGTCAAAGTTAGGTTTCTTGGCTGCTAATGATACCGAGGTTATGTAGGAGAATGTGCTAGTTTTGGGGAAATGCATGTTGAAGTATTTAGGAGACACATTCATCTGACTTTTATATGGTTTGCTGGAAAACAAAGTATATAGAAAAGGAAGAAAACAGGTGTAAAATGGTAAAAACTGGTCAATGTAGGCTTTTCTGTAGGCTTGAGAAAATTTTTAAATAAAAAGCCAAGAGAACAAAAAATCAGACTCAGATCAGGTTAAAGAAAACAAGAAGAAACCCTACTATCTACAGTGGGAAGTGTACAGCAGAGCAGGGTAACTAAAGCCCCAGATTTGGGGCTGGAGGAACAAAAAAGGAAGCCCCAGAGACCAAAAAATGCCAAGAAGACCATGCAGAGGAAGAAGATTAGGAATGAAACCCCTAAGGTTGTTTTTGAATTCCAGGACCCCTCTGAGCTGTGCATCCGTGGATATGAACTACAGAACAGAAAAACACCCAGTTTCCAGACTGGCCACTGGCTGGCACACAAATGGGACAGATCCAAATAGCACTGCAAAGACTGAAAACTTAGTCGATGCTGGAACCACAACCCATAGAAAGCTAGTTGGAACTTGTGGCCTGAACCCAATCAGGTCAAATGCATGTTAAACCAAAAAAATATCAACATCCCTATAGGATTTAAACAGGAATCAGTATCTTATAACATAAGAATCAAAATGTCCGGGATACAATCCAAAATTACGCAGCATATGAAGAACCAGAAGATCTCCAGTTGCCTGAGAAAAGATGATGTCAATGCTGCCAATGGATGCCAATGCTGAGGTGACACAGTTGTTGGAGTTATCTGGCAAGGCCTTTAAGGCAATGAGTACAAACATGCCCCAATAAGTAAAAGTGAATACTCTTGAAACAAATGACAAGGCAGAAAATTACAGCAAAGAAAGAGAAGACATAGAAAAGAACCAAAAGCAGGGGGGGTGGGGTGCTTGGGTGGCTCAGTCAGTTAACCACTGGACTCTTGGTTTGGATCTCAGGGTCATGAGACAGAGCTCATATCTGTCTCAGCCTGCTCGTGATTCTCTCTCTTCCTCTCCCTCTACACTCCTTACTCGTGCTGTCTTTAAAAAAAAAAAAAAAAAAAAAAAAAACCACCAAATGCAAATTTTGAAACTGAAAAATACAATAAATAAATTAGAAAAACTCACTGAATGGGCTCAACATCAGTATGGAGGTGACAGAGGAAAGAGGCAGTGAACTGGAAGACAGGTCAATAAAAATTATCTCATCTGCACATGAAGAAAGGAGTCTTCATGGGGCAGGGCTGGGGGCTGATGAACACAGCCTCAGGGACCTGTGGGACAATGGCAAAAGGTCAAACATTCCTACCATCAGAGTCCCAGAAAAAGAAGAAGAAAAGAGTATGGGGCAGCACAAATATCTGAAGAAGTAACAGCCGATGTTTTCCTAGATGTGGTGAAACACAACAACAACCTGTAAACCTGCACATTCAAGAAGCTTGGCAAACCTCAAACAAGACAGACACACAGATACCCACACCTAGACATGTTGTACCCAAGCTTCTGGGCACTGAAGAAAGAAAAGAAAAGACATTTTTATTTTTTTTTTAAGATTTATTTATTTATTTTAGAGAAAGAGAGAGAGAGAGAGAGGACCGAGGGGCGGGGAAGGGCAGAGGGGGAGGAAGAGAGAGAATATTAAGCAGACTCCCTGCTGAGATCAGAGCCTGACATAGGGCTCCATCTCACAACCCTGAGATCATGACCTAAGCTGAAATCAAGAGTCAGACGCTAAACTGACTGAGCCACCCAGGCGCCCCAAGAAAAGAGTCTTTTTTTTTTTTTTTTTT